>NC_081756.1:46937557-47097557 GCF_963082965.1 Carassius carassius
TATATAATATATATATATATATATATATATATATATATATATATATATATATATATATATATATATATATATATATATATATATATATATATATATATATAAAATGCATGTAGATTATTTACTAATGGAGATAAAGAGGTTAGAAACATGTCAATGGAATGACCAGACTGGGACCGACTTTAATCTGTATAAGATTAAACCCTTGTTAGTCTGCTAATTATTTAAGCCATGTCTTTATTAACTGTTGACAGTGCCAAAGTGGACCCACCCATAAACTCAGCAAAGGAGTTAAATATTTCACTGTGTGGCAGAGACCTCGTATAGCGCACAGTGCCCTGCTGCCAAGCACTGCGATCGATTAGAGGAAAAAAAGGCAGGACGTGTCTCTAATTGAAATAAATTTGGTATAGATAGACAAACAATTGGCTGGTGGCATGAACTTTTTACAGCGGTGGTGGAGCCAGAAACATTTTCTCACCTTTCATCCTAATGGCTTGTTGTCAGCATGCTCAGCAAATAAAAAAGAATTGTCTGTTTGGTAATGGATTGATCAGGGTGAGAAGCGTCCTACTTTTTTTCTGTGGCAAGGAAAGCTGGAGCGAGGTTCCATGTCAAACAAAAGCTATATTTTAGTGTAGAAATGAAACGTCACATTAAATCAGATTAATATTCATTAATAATAAAAAAATATAATAATAATAAAATATCTATTTAAGCTCTGGAAAAGATCATGCATATTAACTTCAGTTCCCTTTCAGTCGGTCACTCTCGACGCCACGTCGGTGACCGACGAATATGGGATATTGCTTCGATGGACCAATCTACTTCGAGTGTAAACTAAACGAGCCAATGCACATTGGCATGCAATTATTGCATCCAGCTGCCGCTGATCACTGCGTGAGTATAAGAGGGCAGCAGGTGCAATGCATACCAGCTTTTCGCTTCGGAGCCGAGCGTTAGTATCGCTCTGTTCAACTGTGTCTGCAGTGAACTACGAGTTCAGCACGCTCTCGGAAGCTTCGTGTGTTGGCGAGACAGCGCTTCAGCGGCGGTCGTTCCTGTGTCGAGTGGATTGCACACTTCAGGCTGCACTACCCCTGTCGTGTTGCAAGCGGCCAATTCCCCTGTGCGCCTCAGCACTAAAAGAGCATTTCCTAAAGAGCAAATTTCTCTAAAAGAGCTTCACGGGTGCGTCTTTGTAAAGACGACGGACCGTCCTTGTAAGGATGCCGTTTCACCCGTGCGTTTCTGGGTGCGGTCCTTACCTGGCAACGGGTGATGGTCACGATCGCTGCCTCACGTGTCTGGGCGTCGAGCAAGCTGATGCGGCTTTTGTGGATGAGTCATGTTGTCACTGCGGGAATATGACCATTCTTGGAGCTGCAAACATATGGAGTTGGATTCGGTCGAACAGACAGCTTGCCTCACAGAGGAATGTGCGCGGTCAGTGCTAGCCTGCTTGAATACGTTCAAGAGCAGGACAGCAGTCCCACTGAAACCCTTTCAGAGGCTCCTGGGGCATATGGTGGCCACGGCGGCACTTACACCGCTCGGCCTATTACATATGAGACCGCTCCAGCACTGGCTGTATGGCCGAGTCCCGAGGTGGGCGTGGAAGCGCGGCACTCAAAGGGTCCAAGTTACACCGGCCTGTCGCCAAACCCTCACTCGGTGGTCAGATCTTGCATTTCTCTGGGCAGGGGTACCCCTAGAGCAGATCTCCAGGCATGCTCTGGTTTACACGGATGCCTCCACCACTGGCTGGGGGGCCACGTACTACGGGCATGCAGTCTGAGGGGTTTGGACGGGCCCGCAGATGCAGTGGCACATCAATTGCCTAGAGTTGTTAGCAATGCACCTTGCCTTGAACCGTCTTAAAGGTCTCTTACGAGGCAAGCATGTGCTGGTCCGAGTGGACAAAACTGCGACTGTTGCGTACATCAACCAACAACGTGGTCTGCGCTCTCGTCGCATCTCGCAACTCGCCCGCCACCTCCTCCTTTGGAGTCAGAAGGTTCTGAGGTCACTTCGTCCTGTTCACATTCCAGGCCTGCTCAGTCGTACAGCCGACGAGCTGTCTCGAGCAATGCTCCCGGGAGAATGGCGACTCCATCCCCTGATGGTCCAGCTGATTTGGAGGCGGTTCAGAGCCGCTCAGGTAGATCTGTTTGCTGCTCGAGAGACCCCTCACTGCCAGTTGTTCTACTCCTTGACCGAGGGAACTCTCGGCACGGACGCACTGGCACACAGCTGGCCACGGGACCCACACAATTATGCGTTTCCCCCAGTGAGCCTTCTCACACAGACATTGTGCTAAGTCCGGGAGGACGAGGAGCAAGTCTTGCTAGTAGCGCCATATTGGCCTACTCAGACCTGGTTCCCCGAACTAGTGCTCCTCTCAACAGCCCCTCCTTGGTCGGTTCCTCTGAGGAGGGATTTACTGACTCAGAGACGGGGCACCATTTGGCACCCGCGTCCAGACCTTTGGAAACTCCATGTCTGGTCCCTGGACGGGACGCGGAGGTTCTAGGTGACCTATCCCAAGAGGTAGTGAACACCATCACTTCGGCAAGAGCACCGTCTACGAGACACGCTTATGCCTTGAAGTGGAACCTGTTCGTTGAGTGGTGTTTTTCTCGCCGAGAAGACCCCCGAAGATGCCCGATTGCGGTCGTGCTGTCCTTTCTGCAGCAAGGGTTGGAGCGAAGGCTGTCTCCCTCCACCCTCAAAGTCCAGGTTGCTGCTATTGCTGCGTACCATGACCCCGTGAATGGGAAGTCTCTGGGTAAGCATGACCTCATCGTCAGGTTCCTTAGAGGGGCCAGGAGGTTAAATCCTTCCCGGCCCCCCTCTATACCCCCTTGGGACCTGACTCTAGTGCTTAAATCACTACAGCAGGGCCCATTCGAGCCTTTGCATTCAGTTGAGCTAAAGTTTCTTTCATTGAAAACTCTGCTCCTGCTTGCACTGGCCTCCATCAAGAGGGTAGGGGACCTGCATGCATTTCCGGTCGACGATTCGTGCCTAGAGTTCGGGCCAGCTGACTCCCAGGTAATCCTGAGGCCCCGGCCTGGCTACGTGCCCAAGGTTCCCACTACATCCTTCAAAGACCAAGTGGTGAACCTGCAAGCGCTGCCCCTGGAGGAGGCAGACCCAGCCCTGGCTGTGCTTTGTCCCGTCCGAGCATTAAGGTGCTACGTAGACAGGACACAATGCTTCAGGACCTCAGACCAGCTCTTTGTCTGTTATGGAGGCCGGCAGAAGGGGAGTGCTGTCTATAAGCAGAGAATGGCCCACTGGATTGTGGATGCCATAACCCTGGCTTATCATGCTCAGGGTGTGCCCTGCCCGTTCAGGTCGAGCTCACTCAACTAGAAGTGTTGCATCCTCCTGGGCGCTGGCTCGTGGCGCCTCGCTGACAGATATTTGTAGAGCTGCGGGTTGGGCGACCCCTAACACGTTCGCTAGGTTCTATAGCCTTCGTGTAGAGCCGGTATCCTCCTGTGTTCTCACCTCAAACGAGTAGTGGCACTGAGAGGCCCCGGTTAGTGTCGGCTTGCTTAAACCACTCCAGAGTGTCCGTACTGTAGACCCTGTTGAGATCCTCCATCACCCTAAGCAGCTGGACGCAGCGGAACGTCCGGCGCCAGACCTTCATGATGAATCCGTGAGAACCATGGAAGGGTGGGTTCCATATTGAGACCTAAGCGGTACTCATATGTGTATAGTCCACGGTATAGCCTTAGAGCCTGTGTTTCCCCGGCAGACTTCTGCCTTCCCAAGAGGGTTTTATTCACCTCAAATATCTCCTTATACTCCTATACGAATGCTATATGTGTATTTGCCTCCGAGACCTCCTTCCGGAAGGATGGGGCTTCCGCAGCGTCCCGGCTCCAAGCAGACCGTGTACGTTTTCCCAGTGTTATCCAATCTCACCCAGTGAGGTAGTGCTTTGACAACGGTGAGTGGAGCTACTTGTTCTGAGCCCTGGCCCACACCTAATAGGGGCGCAGGCGGCTCGCACAGGGCACTGGAAGGGGCAGCACCCATAGCGCTTTGATAGGGATCCCATATTTGTCGGTCACCGACGTGGCGTCGAGAGTGACCGACTGAAAGGGAACGTCTCGGTTATGTATGGTAACCCTCGTTCCCTGAAGGAGGGAACGGAGACGCCACGTCCCGTCGCCATGGTTGCTGTACCGCCGCTGAGCTGCCGGGTCCCCGGCTTGGCTCCTCAGCGAAAAACTGGTATGCATTGCACCTGTTGCCCTCTTATACTCACGCAGTGATCAGCGGCAGCTGGATCCAATAATTGCATGCCAATGTGCATTGGCTCGTTTAGTTTACACTCGAAGTAGATTGGTCTATCGAAGTGATATCCCATATTCGTCGGTCACCGACGTGGCGTCTCCGTTCCCTCCTTCAGGGAACGAGGGTTACCATACGTAACCGAGACGTTTTTGCTTCTTCTTTTTTTACCTTTTTTAAACGTTTATGTAAATGCATACATATATCCATGCAAATATCTGACTGTACATTTTCCCACTTATTACACAAATGTACATACCAAATGAATAAATAAATGCAAAAAAAAAAAAAATATATATATATATATATATATATATATATATATATATATATATATATATATATATATATATATATATATATATATATATATATATATATATATATATATATATATATATATATATATATATAAAGGACATGATGTATTGTTTTGAATATTATTAAACCTGTAGAAACCATTAAGATACAAATTGCATCAATCAGAATTATTCCAGTATTCCAGAGATTCCCAGACAAAAATAATAATAAAATAAAATAAAATAAAATAAAAACCTGACATCACAGAAGAAACAAACTGCCACACTGCTGAAATTTCAACAGTTTTGAGTGGAAATCAAACAGACTGAGACAGAAAGAAAGAGAGGTGGGAGAACTAGAAAAAGTGCAATGAGATAAAAATAAAAAATTTAATTAAATTAACAATATTGAAATTATACTTCTGCTATTAATGTGTTCTGTATTAAATCTATATATATAGGCTTTTTGCCTTTTATTTAAATGACAATACAAAGAAAGGCTAGACATTTAAAAAGAAGAATTGTGTATGATGTATATGATGCAATAGCACAAGCTTATTTATCATCTTTCTGCACCACCTCACTTTTTATTTTTAATTTAATTTAATTTAGTTTTTATGCCTTTTAAAGATGATTTAAAGATTTAGAAGCAATTGTTTTATTGAGCAATGCAGCACCACAGCACATTCTTTTAAATAAAACCGTAGAAAGTAATAACACATACCTAAGTACAAAATGAAATGAAAAACACGGAAGGGATGCACTACATTCATCCATTTAACTTGACAAATTGTGCTAATATTCTTTCAGTGGAAGTAAATTACATGTGCATTTCTTTATGTATGATAGGAATTATTCACACATAAAACGAGCACCAATCATTTCATTAGTAAATGCATTGTTCCCGACTCTATCTAGACAGCAATCATCTCCTAAATTCTCATTTTATGTCAATAAACAAAGCAATAATTTCTGTGTGATTACGTTTGATGGTGCCATATGGCACCATCCCACTCTATGTAATAAATAATGAGTCACTCAATAGAAGGACGTTTGAGCAATATATTTAAACCCTTGACACAAAAAGCTGATGGTGAAATGCTGAATAAAATCACTTTCGAAACTGGAAAGAGAGGATAATGAATAGAAATGATGACAAATAATTGGTTTCTTTCAGCCACCAAACACATTTTTGTCCTTTTACATTTGGCTTTTCTAATTAAAATGGGGATTTTATGTGTTAGTTAATTGTGTCAATAGAAGTTATGTCGATGGCAAGCACATTTTATGCTATTATGCATATATATATATATAATTAATTTTTTTTTTTTTTTTTTTTTTTCTGTGCTGTTGGTGTTTGCAGACCAAAAACCACCAGTGAATTCAATGTAGTGATTAAAATGCACTTGCTCTTCAGTGTGCACTTGGTAAAGTGCTAAGCTTCTTGATGGAACCAGAAAATAAAACATTAAAACACGCTTCTAAACATCTCTGGACAAAAATAAATAAATCAATAAACACAGTGACTTTGTTGCAGACAACAGATTTGGTATAAAAGAAGATCTTTGACCAATGAAATACTCTGAAATCCAAGTCAATACCACAAATGTTGGTACTTTATACTTTAAATGGCATTACTACAAATTGTATTCTACTGTACTGTATATCTTCTGCATAAGGTATAAGGTTGCTTTGTGATTTTAAAGACTTGCCATGTCAGCAGACAGGCAAAGACAACTGCTTCTGTTTCAAACCAGAAATAAACTAAACCTTTACCACGATCATTTTTTGTCTACACACTAAGAGAGAGATTAATGTGTTATCAAAGCAAAGCAAAGTCAAATTAATCTCTGTAGCATTATTCCAACCAGATTAGTTTTCCGAAAGACATCTAAGTTTATTACATTTATTATATGTGTGAAGGATTCATGCATCACAAAAACCATTTGAATAAGTTATATAACACTTTACAACAAAGTCCCATTAATTAATGCACTAGCTTAAATTTTATCAATCCTACGCCATTCATTTGTTATAGTATTAATTAATCTTAAATGCAACTGTTCATTGTTAGATCATGTCAGCTCATGAAAAATGTAACCAGATACAACTTTTAATTTAAGTAATGTATTAGTGAAAACACTTTAGTTTAGGGACCAGTTCTCAGTATTAACTAGTTGTTTATTAGCATGCATATTACTAACATATTGGCTGTTTATTAGTACTTATAAAAGCACATATTAATTCAATGTTTGGTAAATGTTGAAATTAACATTAAGATTAACACTTAATACTGGTTTATAATATACATATATATAGTTCATGTTAACAAATGGAACCTTATTGTAAACTTAATATTTTATTTGTGCTCTATATAAAATTGTACCCAACCCTGCTATTGAAAAGCAATTCTGTGTCATATCCAAGCTCAGACCCTACATATTGTTTTAATTTCATTTTGGAAGAGATTCCAGCAGTACTTCAACTACTAACTGTTGTTTTACATTTATAATCATGCATTTGGCAGATGCTTCTATCCAAAGAATTGCATTCAAAGTACTCATTTACATTTAAGCAGTTCTTCGCCTCCCTGGGAATCGAACCAATGGTCTTCTCTCTCTATTGTTTGATTATACAGGAAAAATAAAATAATAAATAAATAAATAAATAAATAAAAATAGCAAGAAAGGTCTAAACTTAATAAAAGTGTACAGGCAGCAAAACAACTTATTAAGTTTTAGTTTTGGTATTCAACAAAGGTCAAGATAAACTCTTGAACTCTGTGAAAAAGTAATATTGCAATCAAAGACATTCCTAAGAGGACGGGATTAGATTTTTCAAAGGACTCCTGAGTCAGCCCAAAAACTGTAGGTAATTTGCGCCAGGATTTTACCTAAGATTGTATAAGAAAAACACAGACTTGTTCGATTAAACTCAGAAGGTACAGTACGTCTGCGAAATTGACCTGATCGTGAGGAAAAACCCAAGTTTCCTTCTCACAATCATGACTTTATATGACATTCACGAGCATTCAATTTGTAAATACAATATTTCCAACATGACTTTATACGCATCAAAATCACATTTTCCTACCAGACGAAATCTCTCTTTTTCCCTTTCACACACGTTTTCCCTTTCTCTTTCTTTCTGTGTTTTCTCCGAGACCTATTTTCCCAGGGAGAACGGGGTTCTGGGTAAAAGAAGACAAGAACATTTCAGACACACTACATTAATTTTTCATCAGCACATGGCAGCAGGAGACTCCCGAACGTGAGCGTGTGTGCGTGAACAGCGGGATGTCCCCCCCATCGCATCACCAGCAGGCCCTTTCCCACTTCATACTCACAAAATTGTATATTCCCAAAGATACTATGACTGCACCTCTGATCTCACAAAAGATTGAGACACACGATATACCAGCACACTCCCAACTTGTAAACTCACTCAGCTGTATCTAAGGTCAACACACACAAACAAAGGCCACTGCGTTCTGTTTTGAGCCAAGCAAGGTTACTCAGGTCCAATACACTGATATGAATGAAGTGATCACTTGAGGACTTACAAGAGCACATTTGTTTGTGAAATTTGCAGGCTTTATTCCCCTCTTTTTTCAGGGTCTTGTCAGTGGTCGCTGGGGCATTGCTAGGGTTGTCTGAGAGTGTTTAGTGTTTGGCTAAGAAGTTGCTAGGGTGCTCTGGTGTTCCAGTTGCTAGGCAGTTACTTACTGGCCAACACCTGTAAAAAAAAAAAGAAAACTGCTTAATTGTACTGAATGTGCACTAAAAATATACATTGAATCTTAAAGGTACATAAAAAAAAAAAAAAAAAAAAAATGATGATATAACTCTAGTTAAATAAAATACCACTTAAATATACTCGAAGAGAGGCACCTTCATGACCGAGTCTTAAGTAATTTTTTATTTTTTTTTTGCAGTAAAAGTTTTTTTTTAATATTAACCAAAAATACGATTTCACTTTAAAGTACATTTAAAATAATCATGCTTAGAAGAATAACACATATTTTGATGTGTTAACTAAGCACTTGATTATAATTGTAACTGTAGACTGTTTTTTAATATTAGATTTAAAGTCAAGATATTTAAATGTAATAAATAACAAGCCTATGAAATACAAATTTTAGTAGAAATTACATTAAAGTATATTTTAATTTACCATAAATGCTGATGAAATTACATATAAAGATGTACTTAAGTCCTACTTAAGTGGGTCCAAAAAAGAAGAAGAAGAAACAGTTTCAGCTAATTGATTGTAAATTTAAACTATAACACATTTCTATTTAATTGCATTTCTATTTACATTGCATTCATTGCATAAATCATGTTTAGAATCTTGGTGACAGATGTCAGATCAAATATTCCTGCAATTATCAATTAGGTGTTTCTGTGAATGGGCAGTAAAGGCTGACAGCATTGAGCTGAAGCCAACAGGTTTGTAAAATCAGGAGATAAGGAGGAGGATCTCTTCATTTTGTCGGCCCTTGTAATGATCATACACAAGAAAAGTAGTTCCTCCATCAGAGAAGAGAGATTGGCCTCTAGCTGCAGGTCACACGTCACTGTCATCCACCCCTCGCACCCACACACTTGTAAAGGACGTGTTTGTGTGCAGGTGAGAATGAGAGTGTGTTAGAGTGAGTGGGGTATCAACACTGTAATCACAGGGTGTCAGAAAGAAATTAACCAAAGTTAATTTTCTAACAAAACTTCTGGGAGAGCCAATTTTGAAAGAATATTCCAAAGTAGGTCTTAATAAACATAAAGGCAGTACTTCACTAGCAGTGTTGGGAAAAAGTTATTTAAAAAAATAATGCATGATAATATTGCTTGATGGCCAGTATTCCTTTATTAATTTTTGCAAAGTCGGTAAGAGTATGATGCCTAGTATTTTAAAATCTGTTCAGATTTTAAAACTTGTGTAGTGTATTCTAGCCTTTAATAAAATAAAATAAAATAAAAAGTAACTAATTGTGTTAGTTACTTTTTATGGAAAGTACAATGTTAAAGGGTTAGATCACCCGAGAATGGAAATTCTTATGTAGGATTCTTAATGAAGGAGCAAAGGAAAACCAGCCTCCTCTTGGCTTATTTTGAAATCCTGCAACATTTTTCTTTACAAATCCTTGTTTTGTGCTTCTAATTCGTGACCAGCATTTTGTTTTGTTCCAGTTCCCCACAGTCAGCAGAAGTGAGAAAAAAAGTATTTATTACATTTGAAATCTAGATATTTATCTTACAAAAATGCATGGATTCGCCACAGGGGTACTTTATTCACCCCTCAGAGCAGTGTGAGGGACATTTTATTATAGATGCATGCACTTTATTTCATGTCTTCTGAACTGTTGACAACAAACACACCCTTACCCCTATTGAAAGGCTTAGAAGACCAACGACAATTTTAATATAACTCCAACTGGATAATTGTGAAAGAAGAAAGCCACATACACCTAGGATGCTTCGAGGGTTAGTAGAAGATGGATGAATTTTCATTCTCGGGAGAACTAACCCTTTAAATTGCCCCTATTATGGATTTTTGAAAATGACCTTTCATGCAATGTGTAACACAGCTCTAACTAAATAAAAAAAACATCCTGCAAAGTTTTAAATATAAAAGTACATTGTGAATAAAGTTTTTGTCTTTCAAAAGAAACAATCGACACCAAGTCATGAAAACGAGTCATTTTTAAAACAAATCTTTAACTGTTTCCATTTATTGTATGCAGAGACCCAGGAAATCCTTGTTGATCCAGGAACATAATTCCAAACAACCAATCAGAATTGAGAAATAACCTTTCAGGAAGTGTCAGTGTTAGGCTTACAATCAGGATTAGGTGCTTCTACACCCTTGTTAATCAGCGATCATTTCCCTCTGATATTAAGAATAAATTATGGGTAAGTTTAGGTTTAGGGGTAGGGTTTGGGTTAAGTCTGTATTTTTGGACAGTGATGTTGATCCAGGATCAACAAAAGATGTTTATCCAGGAACAAGTCTTGGCAAAATCACGCCGACCAGAGAAGACGCTGTGCTCTGCACTGTGGGAGGAAATGCTTTAGGGTACAGTTATGGTGTATTTTCTTCTCCAACTTCAAAATCGTCTGACATCGCTGCAGAAGCACCGACCCACGTTTTCAAAGTGAACATGCAAGGAGGGTCAAACACCCTTTCCAAAAAAAAGAGAAAAAAACTGACCATTTTGAAGATGGAGGAGAAAAGTGTTGTGATTTTTTAGACATACCCTGTCTTAAACAGAGTAGGCATGCGCCTCACAGAGCTAGACAAGACCAGCATTTGTGGTTGAAAAGTGATTTTTTTTAAATGACCACTCATTTCGTTATATAAGTTGCGACTGATAAATTATTTGCGACTGAAGGAAAGGGAGACATGAACATATTGGATGACATGGGGGTGAGTAAATTATCAGGAAATTGTTATCCTGAAAGTTGAGTAATTCTTTTAAAAACTGTTGTGTTTGCTCCATGCAGCTTGTGGGTCTCTGTCTGTTCGCTTGAAATTGTCTAGAAATGTATTGATTAAAAGTGAGTGTTTGTCGTGTTTTGTTCCTTGTAGTTCTTATATAGAGTAGAGCAATACATTGGTGTACAAACTGCAGTGCTTTATCTATACGTTTCTGCATTGGGCTAACGCATATATCATGGCTGTTTGGGTGTTTACCACCAAGCTATGGGCTAAGTAATGGTGATGGGCATTCTGTTATTGACATGCACTGCATGCAGTAAACCAATCACAACAGAATGGGTCATCAGACCAATCACCGCAGTGAAGCGTCACACAGAGAAGGAGTTTGGAAAAATAAATCATTAAACAAATCGTTAAGTCGTTGAGCAAAAAGGAAAAAATAAATGCATATTTTAAGAAAATGAAAGTGTATTTTGACCTTGCATGCATGTGAACCTGTGGCTGGGGACTCCCAAAACCAAAATATGATCCTTTCCTTACCCATAATAGGGCCACTTTAATCATGACGCTACTTTCTCATAACTTTTTAACAACTATAGCTTCAGCTTCTCCAGATCAAAATCTACTCCAAAATCTGGGCAAAAAACAGCACTGCCATCAGGCAATCTTAGTTTTATCAGGTATTGTGCATTGCCTTCTATACGCTTAAAATAAAGGTTCTTAATTGACATTGACGGTTCCTTGAAAAAACGTTTTTTTTTTTTAGAGAATTTACCTTGAACTAAGCTTGTTTTTCTAAACCTCACAAAATGTTTTGGATATATGTTCAATACAAGAGAATGCAATTGCCAGTGGCAAAACAGAAAAAAAAAATATCTGAATACGTTATAACATAATATTCCTTGTTTTAATTATGTTTAGGTATAAAAATACATTAATTATGAACATTATTTTTGCACTGTAGGGACAGGAAACCGAAAAACAAAGGCAAAAAGAGATATATATATATATTTATATATATATAGAAAGACAGACAGAGGCACTTGAGGCTAGAGAATTAGGCAAATGGATAGACTAAAGAGCGGAAGAGAGAGAAAAAAGCAGGGGGTGGAGTGGAAGGGGAAAAAGTCCTAAAAATATAAGTCCACAGAGGTTTGTGTGACAGTAGGGGTTAAGCAATCCAAAGGCTGCAGGCAATCACTCAATTTCAGACACACTCAGAGCCCTTCTGTGCAAGGGAAGCAAGGTGCATAAAGAAATTTAACAACTTAATGTTTTATGGCCAACGGAAATGTGATCCTTACGGGGCAGCGCCGGGAAGGGAGGCTGCCAGAGAGCCTCTCACAAATATTTACATAAACACACATTTGTAGTCCCCCATTATGAAACACCCCAGCACATACATATTCAAATATGGGTCAGCCATATTATAATGAAGCTTCTGCCCTTTCTTATTCTCATTTACCAGCTTTCTCTCCCTCGATTTCACACTGTATCTCGAGGCGAGACTTGCTCCACAGCAGGAGAACATTGGGTTTTATTGTAAATAGTCCAATGTGCACCATTGTCTGTCGGGCCGGGAGATGAATACGGAAGTGCTGCTGAATGGGGCCTTGTTAGCAAATCAATAGTGCAGACATCTCTAAACCTTGTCCTTGAAACTCCTCCCTTGTTTTCGTAGGTTGAACAAATGCAGGAGATTTGAGAGAAAGCTTTCCTCATTCATGTCCATCTCTTTATCCGGCTCATCATAATCCTTTTTACTGTTAAACGCTTATAATACTTGCAAGTCTCAAATGTCATGTGTTGGTTACACACTGACTTATTGGAGGAATCAGGCGAGTAATCTATCAGAAAATGTAACTGTGTTGAACCTACCGATGCCTAGCAGACGTTTGAGTGGAAAAAGTCACTGCACTTGTTTGAAAAACAACATCCACATGAATATACGATTTAAGATGCACTTATAGCTGTCAGATTATTAGCGACATTGGTAATTGTTCTGTAATTAGCAGTGTTTCTGCCAAGGTTTTGATAAGAACACTCAGTTCAGGAAGAATATAATGCTTGGTTGTAATTACAAATGTGGGATGGTGTATTTTTAGACTCTCCAACTTCAGAAGATCAAGAGATTTGCTTTTATCATTAACATTATGACACAGAAAAGGAGGGAGAATGCAGATAACTGTGACAGAAAACAGCGAAATGGAGATTGCTGGTAACTGCACATGATAAGAGGATGTAAGGCCACATAATCTCCATGCTGATAGCCCTGATATGTCTTCAGACTCAACTTCCTGCAAAGACATCCACAAACACAGAGCAGGGCATTCTGGCCTGGCTTCAGATGAGCTTTTCAAAAGATTTGCAAATATATTGGCATGCAAAGATTTTATTTAAATCAGATGCACATTTTTGCTCAAAAAGCATCTCAGAAATTAAAATTATAATTTTAAAAATTATATAAATAACATTTGTGTTGAGTATTAAAACAGCATGCTTGTGTTTGTAACAAAACACCAATTGATTAGCTTGAGAGACAGGGATGGGAAGAACAATTAACTGCAGTGCTTTGGGGACTCAATGCTTTGTAGCACTGAATGAATAATGTGGGTCTGATTTTAGACACAGATTGAGTCGGTGCCTTCCTGACCACTTTGCATAATAAGTACCATCAGGTTCTCTGGTCATGATTGAACTACGAGTGAATGCATTGACAAAGCAGTTCATAACGATGGAGAAAACTGCATTAAAACACCAAGTTAAAATCTTATCTGATGATAGTGTTGCAATTTCACAGATGATTTGGTCCTGCAAAAGGAACTGATATGAACAAACCATAGACCCTCATGTATAAAAGTTCAGCATGTAACTCACTCACTGTTTATGCCTCAGAGGTATGATATTACTGTTCAAGTAAGCGACAATAAAACAGGCAAAAAATAAAGAAAGAATTAAGGAGCAACATAGCAACGCCCTAGCAACCACCAACAACAGTACAGCAACTCAATAGCAAAATACTAAAAACAATCTGAAAACCTTAGCAACTGCATACTACAGCAACATCCTGGCAACCACCTACAACAACCTATCAACTGCACAGAAACATTCTACCTTAGCAACCGCACAGAAACACTATGAAAACCACTCACAAAACCCTAACAACTGCACAGTGACATTCTATCCTAGCAACCACATAGCAACACCCTGGTAACCACCCACAGCACCCAACTGTACAACCACATTTTATCTTAGCAACAGCACAGCAACATCATGGAAACTACTCACAACACTCAAGCATAACATTCTGTTCCTGCGACTGAACAGCAACACCATGGAAATCACTCACAAAACCACATCATTATGCTAAAAACACTGCAAACCTTAGCATCCGCATACTACAGTAACATCCCGGCGATCACCTTCACCAACCTAGCAACTGCACAAAAACATTCTACCTTAGCAACCACATAGCAATACCCTATTAACCACCCACAGCACCCTAGCAACTGCACACCATCATCTTAAAATTTCATTTCCATCTGCAAATGCTATCCTCTGTCTGCAACCAGTCTAAATATGAATTGCTGTTGAACAACAATGCCTAACTGCATTATTTGCTTCATTAATTACAAACAAATAGAAACTATGCATTTAAAATATTGGACTCATGTAATGATATCATAGTCTGTATTGCAGCAGGAGTTCATCATGTCCTCTGATATCTATATAGTGAGTAGAGGCAAAAGTCAAGCAGCCAGTCGGCTCCTTTTTCATAGACAAGACAGCGCTGTCAAGTGGAAGCTACAGTACACCATCCACTTCCTGCCTTCCATCTTCTTTGCTGCTGAGTGGGAATATTCTCTTTCAAAATCATGAGTGAGAAAAGCTCCTTATTTTTGATAGAGCTTTGCGTGGGCTTCAACCTTGACACAGAAGGGGGCTGGCACTGGTGCAGATGGGCCTTTTATTTTGTTGTTGTTGTTGTTATTGTGCCTGTCTCCCTGTCTCAGCTGAGGCTAGTTAAATTAGCAGAAGAATAAATTACATCAATTGCGAGCGGAGTAGAAACAGCTGGGGCAAGAGAACAATGAAACCGAGACAGACGTACAAACAGGGGGTCCATAAAAAACAAAGCTCCCCAGGCTTTTTTTCATTAAGCGAGGAGTCAGTGCTGAGGACGTGCCTCCAAACAGCAGACTTTCTGAATACTTTTTCTTTTGTGAAGGCCTCACCTGAATAGAGAATTGTTAAGTCAGCACCTGAGCTTTATTCTAAACGCCCAAATCAGACACCTCTTCCTCTGTCTCACTCTTTCTTGTCTGTAGTTTTGGATTTCTACTAACTCTTTCTTGTTCTTGAACCTTGAGTCCTCTTCATGTCATAAACAGCTCTCTCTGCCTACTGGAAAGAAAAAAATAACTGGTTCTTATGTTTTCCGCTACTGAATACAAAATTATGAAATGTAATTGCAACTTTTTAATCACAATTCTGACTTTTTTTTCTCAGAATTGCATGATACAGACTTGCAATTCTGACTTTTTGTCCTTGGAATCGGGTGATACAAACTCGCAATTGCGAGAAATAGACACAGAATTGCAAGATCCAAACTCTGAGTCTATATCTCACTATTCTGACTTTATTTCTCAGAATTGCGAGGTTATATCATGCAATAAAAAATAAACAAATAAAAACATTTTAGGAAAAAAGTCCGAATTGTGAGAAAATTGTGAGGTAAAGAAGCCGCAATTACTTTTATTTATTAAATTTTATTTTATTCAGTGGTGGAAACAGGCCTCCGTAGATTATACGCTGTGATGTAGTGTTTTTTATTTTTTTTTGGTCATGTTTCTGTCTGTTTTATATCCGCTACCTGGCTAGATTTCAGGTGACTTGCTTTTAATTTAGCCACTGGATGCTTGGGGCAAAAATTCAGAATATCAGTATCATCTCAAACATCTTTCATCAATTTAAAGATCAAAGTATCAATATTGGCACATATTTCACTTCAAATTAATTAAAGATGTATCAGAATTAACTCAAATTAAATGAATCAAAGTTAGAAGTATCACTATCATCTCAACCACTACTCTTCTAATTATCAGTATGATCTCAAATATTTCATCAAATTAAAGTCAGCGGTATCAATATGAAATCCAAAATTTTCATCAAAATAATCCAGCACAAAAATATTAATATGAACTAAAAAAAAAAAAAAGTTGCATCAAATGAATCAGTTCAGTTCAATAAAGTGAGAATTATAAATATGATCTCAAACATTTCTCATCAAAGAGGAATCAGTTTCAAATTAAAGTCAGAAGAATCAATATGACCCAAACATTCTCATCAGTCACAATATGATGTCAAACATTTCTCATCAAATTAATTAATTAATGGTAATTATCAATAGAAACTCAGAATATATAATCAGATAAACCAATATTAACTCAAATGTTTCTTTTCATATTAAAGAGGTATCAATATGAACTCAAATGAAATTAAATTCATTTTATAGCTCAGTCATCTCCTAAGGAAAACACAAAGATCATCTTTAAAAAAGCTTAAATGAGAACCTTAAAGGGTTAGTTTACCAAAAAATCTAAATTATGTCATTAATAACTCACCCTCATGTCGTTCCAAACCCGTGAGACCTCCGTTTATCTTTGGAACACAGTTTAAGATATTTTAGATTTAGTCCGAGAGCTCTCAGTCCCTCCATTGAAGCTGTGTGTACGGTATACTGTCCATGTCCAGAAAGGTAAAAAAAACATCATCAAAGTAGTCCATGTGACATCAGAGGCTCAGTTCGAATTTTTTGAAGCATCGAAAATACATTTTGGTCTAAAAATAGCAAAAACTATGACTTTATTCATCATTGTCTTCTCTTCCGTGTCTGTTGTGAGAGAGTTCAAAACACAGCAGTTTGTGATATCCGGTTCGCGAACGAATCATTCGATGTAACCGGATCTTTTTGAACCAGTTCACTAAATCAAACTGAATCGTTTAAAACGGTTCGCATCTTCAATACGCATTAATCCACAAATGACTTAAGCTGTTGACTTGTTTAATGTGGCTGACACTCCCTCTGAGTTCAAACAAACCAATATCCCGGAGTTATTCATGTACTCAAACAGTACACTGACTGAACTGCTGTGAAGAAAGAACTGAAGATGAACACCGAGCCGAGCCAGATAACAAACAAAAGATTGACTATTCTCGAGTCAAGAACCGTTTCTGTCAGACGCGTCCGATTCGAGAACCGAGGAGCTGATGATACTGCGCATGTGTGATTCAGCGTGAAGCAGACCGACACACAGAGCGTCTGAACCGAACTGATTCTTTTGGTGATGGATTCTGAACTTATTCTGTGCTAATGTTATGATCCCAGGTAAACCGAAGGCTTGAATCTAGGGCAATCATCGCCAGTGACGCCATTACGTTGAGCGCAAAAGAACCGGTGAACCGGTTTCTTTAACCGGTTTATTGAATCGAACTGTCCAAAAGAACTACTGGTGATCCGAAAACCGATGCAACCGGTTCTTGACTCGAGAACGAGTCAATCTTTTGTTCGTTATCTGGCTCGGCTCGGTGTTCATCTTCAGTTCTCTCTTCACAGCAGTTCAGTCAGTGTACTGTTTGAGTAAATGAATTACTCCGGGGAGTAATTTAGCTCAGAGGGAGTGTCAGCCACATTAAAAAAAGTTAACAGCTTAAGTCATTTGTGGAATAATGCGTATTGGAGACGCGAACTGTTTAAAACGATTCAGTTCGATTTGGTGAACTGGTTCAAAAAGATCCGGTTACATCGAATGATTCGTTCGCGAACCGGATATCACAAACTGTGTTTTGAACTCTCTCATAACAGACACGGAAGAGAAGACAATGATGAATAAAGTCATAGTTTTTGCTATTTTTGGACCAAATTGTATTTTCGATGCTTCAAAAAATTCTAACTGACCCTCTGATGTCACATGGACTACTTTGATGATGTTTTTCTTACCTTTCTGGACATGGACAGTATACTGTTCACACAGCTTCAATGGAGGGACTGAGAACTCTCGGACTAAATCTAAAATCTCACGAAGATGAACGGAGGTCTCACGGGTTTGGAACGACATGAGGGTGAGTTATTAATGACATAAATTTGGTTTTTGGGTGAACTAACCCTTTAAGCTAAAGCTGAGCTGGTTATATTAAGTTTCCTCTGCTCTCATGCACCACAGAGTCCAAACTAAGGTCAAAGTTCAGTCCGCATCTTCAAAATTAATACAATGACACAGAGCAGCTGAGACAAAAACACCTCAGCCATTTCCTGTTTCCTTTCCTTCTTTTTCTGCTTAACCAACTGTGCAACCAACTGAGCAACTACATTCCCCAATCTGTCAAAAACAAGCAAAGGTGTGTGTGTGTGTGTGTGTGTGTGTGTGTGTGTGTGTTCATTGTGCATGTCTCATCTCAGTGTCTGTTCATTGTGCATGTCTCATCTCAGATTGCACATCCAGGAACCACAGGGGTGTTCAGCCACCCCCAGCTTCAAACTTCAGTTGGACAAATACACTAATTATTGAATTAATTAATTAAATAATGTTTTTTTTTTTTTATCCCTAATTCTAAAGCGATCCATTAGTCTTCAATTATGCATTCCATGCATGAATCATACCATACAATGCTCTTCTGTTAGCCTATGCATTTTGTAGCATTTTATTAACCGGGACACTAACAGCATCTCAGTTTATGCTGCTCTGTGTCATTTTCCTGTAATTCAAGTTTCATATGATTATTGATTTTATAGGAACATCAGACTGGAGCCATTGAGAATGCACATTTACATGAACACAGCCTTTCTATCTTTCAGTGCACACTCTGCGTTTCCAGAATAGGAATATTTCAACAATGCGGCCTGCATTCAGATCAATTACTCAGTCGTGAAATGACTGCCCTCTATGAAATGAGCCTTTTAGAGGACCTAAATTATGCCCATCAGTTATTTAGCTCTACTGAACGGGGAGAGTAGAGCAGAATGAGTCGTATCATGACATGGTTAATTCCTGAGTGAGTCGTCGGGGCATGTTTCTTATCATTGCGTATAATGATGATCGCTTGTACAAACTTATATGTACACACACACACCTAGAAATGCCGCAGACAGATACTCTGAACACAAAAGAGAGCATTCTGTGGCTCTTAGGTAAAATACACTCCTTCACTCGCCTGTCTCGAGTCCAACGGAGGAGATGGAGAGATATAAAACCGGAGCGACGACAGTGACGGACGAGAGAGGACCAGGCCTGGACTTTATTTTGTGTTTTGATTTTTATTTGTGCACGTCAGTCGTCCGTGAGGGGCTGATGCACTGTTTTGTGTTTATTTTGATTATTAAAGTTTCATTTGATTGTCCGCCGGTTCCTGCCTCCTTCTTCCCGATGATTAGGAAGGTTTATTCATGGCAGTGGTGCCGAAGCCCGGGAGAAGGAGGGACGCGCTGCTGAAGATCCCTCACCGCTGTGGTGAATCCGCGGTGCCATCGATCTGGCGAGGAAGTGTGCCGCCATGGACGCTCGAGGCGGTGGGCTGGAGTGAGTTGCCAGGGACGGGCGAGCTCGCTGCCAGCCGCCCGTGATATGGAGGGGCGGCTGCCATCCGTGAGGGAGCGGAGGAGTCGGTGCCGTTCGCCAGGGGGCCGGAGCCTGCTGCCTCCGTGAAGGTATCCAGAGGGGCAAGGAACGGGGGACTCCTGCCGGCTGCCCAAAATCGGAGGAGCCGTCGCCGTCCACCGGGCGGCGGAGGAGTGTCGTGCCGTCCGCCGAGGGCCGTCCAGTGCCACCGCCAGGCACCGCGGAGGAGATCACCCAGCTGGTGGAGGGCCGAGCAGCAGTGCGTCTGGAACCGGATTATTTTTTTTGTTTTTCCTTTCTCCCCTCTCTCGTCTCTGTCGCTCCTCCTTCCATCTCCTTTTCTCTCGCCTCGTCTGTCCTACCCCAGGTTCCTGCAGGTCACCGTGAGCGGTCCCCCCCGGAGGGAGGGGGGTGGGGAGTAGAGCACAGTCTCGGGAGTACCCCCCTGGCCTGCGAGGGGCGATGGGGGTATGTGACGGGCGGGGCCGAGGGACATGGGAACAGGAGCGAGGCCGGTGGAGTGATTGGAGATGAGCGACACCTGCAACACTCGCCGGTCTCGAGTCCCATGGAGGAGATGGAGGGATATAAAACCGGAGCGACGACAGTGACGGACGAGAGAGGACCAGGCCTAGACTTTATTTTGTGTTTTGATTTTTATTTGTGCGCGTCAGTCGTCCGTGAGGGGCTGATGCGCTGTTTTGTGTTCATTTTGATTATTAAAGTTTCATTTGATTGTCCGCCGGTTCCCACCTCCTTTTTCCCGATGATTAGGAAGGTTTATTCATGACATATATATTAGGACATTCAATTACTAGGGCAATCAAGATTGTGCCTCGGTTGCTTAATAAGAGTTGTGAAAGGAAAAGTCATGCATTTAAATATGCTTTTTAGCCTTGAATGGCTTTTTTTTCTCTTTCTTTTTTTTTTTGGGAGGGCAATAGTGGTGCCAGATATGCCACAGTATTATGTCTGTGTTAACTAGCATGTTTGCGTTTACATATGAATGCCGTCTTAGTTTTCCTTAATCATACAAGTCACTTTTGGTGCATTAGATTCTAATTAGTTCAAGCCCCACAGGCAGAGACAGGGAGAGAGAGAGAGTGAAAGAGTACAAGCGGAGAGGTGTGAGCTTGTTAAGGATTTCTACTTCTCAGACATCCATGAAGCAAGTTAAACAACAGAAAGTAGAGCCATTCCCGTTACACGATAACTTAAATAACTTTTTATTTTTATCTTTACTATAAAATAATTAAACATCTATTAAACAAGATAAATCAATACATAATAAACATGTATGAACAACAATATTTATACATTTATTTAACACAACATAATTCTCATTCACAATTGCATGCATTTGTTCATAACACACCTACTGTATACACACACAAATACCATCCATTGTCTATTTTGTATATTGCATTTTTCTTAAAAAAAATTGTTGTATATTGCTATTTCCTATTACCTAATAATTATCTGTGTCATTCTGTTTGTACTGTGAACGCTTGTGTTACTATAAAAAATAAATAAAATAAAAATAAAAAAATCCTTGTTTGTGTAAACATTCCTGGCAATAAAGTTCTTTCAGATTGGTGAAAGAATGGAGGAAAAACCTTGGGAGAAACCAGGCTCAGTCGGGGGGACAGTTCTCCTCTGGCCAGACAAAACCAGCAGTTAAATTCCAGGCTGCAGCAAAGTCAGATTGTGCAGAGGAATAATTTGTGCAGAATCATTGTTTTCTATGGTCTTGTCCCGATGGCTGTCTAGGAGACAGGGTCTTGACTGTGGATCTGTCTCTGGGGCTCATCTAGTTGTCCTGGTCTCCGCTGACATTCAGGGCTGTAGAGGTCCTCTCTATGTGCTGATCCACCATCTGGGCTGGATATGTACTGGATCCGGATGACTGCAGTGACCATCTGACCTGGATACAGACTGGATCGAAAACGAGTACTATTAGTGCAGATGCTATTCTTCGATGTAGCAAGTACATTGTGTGTTATTGGAAGTGTTCCCGGTTCCAGATTTTCCTTATTAATACAGTGTAAAAATCCTTTAACGGATTTGAATATTAGAAATGTGTTAGGGTGTTATGTGTAAACCAGGTTAAAGAGGTGGGTCTTTAATCTAGAATTAAACTGAGAGAGAGTGTGTCTGCCTCCCGAACAATGTTAGGTATGTTATTCCAGATTTTGGGACCTAAGTAGGAAAAGGATCTGCCATCCGCAGTTGATTTTGATATTTGCGGTATTATCAAATTGCCAGAGTTTTGAGAATGCAGCGGAATGATGCAATAATACCTCATTCAAATACGGAGGTGCTAAACCATTCAGGGCTTTATAAGTAATAAGATTTTAAAAATCTATACAATGTTTGATAGGGAGCCGGTGCAGAGTTGAAAGAACCATGCTAATATGGTCATACTTCCTGGTTCTAGTAAGAACTCTAGCTGCTGCATTTTGGACTAGCTGGAGTTTGTTTATTAAGCGTGCAGAACAACCACCCAATAAAGCATTACAATAAACTAACCTTGAGGTCATGAACGCATTAATTAACATGTCTGCATTTGAAATTGTGAGCATAGGTCGTAATTTAGATGTATTTTTGAGATGGAAAGATGAAGTTTTACAAATGCTAGACATGTGGCTTTCAAAGGAAAGATTGCTATCAAATAACACATTCCTAACTGATGATGAAGAATTGACAGAGCAGTGATTGAGTCTTAGACAGTGTTCAATGTTATTGCTTGCAGAGATTTTAGGTTCTATAATTAGTACCTCCAATTTTTTTTATATCAACTATGCATTCTGTTAATTTTTCAAATCGGTATGTTTCTCTGCACCTTGAAGAAATATAGAGCTGAGTATCATCAGTGCTTATTGATGATGTCTCCCAAAGGTAACATGTAAAGTGTGAAAAGTAACGGCACTAGTACTGAGCCTTGGGGTACTCCATACTGAACTTGTTATCGATATGATACCTCTTCATTCACTGCAACAAATTGATGGTGGTCAGATAAGTACGATGATTTGAACCATGCTAGTGCACTTCCATTAATGCCAGCAAAGTTTTCTAGCCTCTTCAAGAGAATGTTGTGGTCAGTAGTTCTTTGGGGTCTAGTTGTGTTTTTTTGAAGAGAGGCTTAATAAGTTTATTAAGTTTGAAGGTTTTTGGACATATCCTAATGACAATGATGAATTAATAATAGTCAGAAGAGGATCTATGACTTCTGGAAGCTCCTCTTTTAGGAGCTTAGATGGAATAGGGTCTAACATACTGTATATGTTGCTGGTTTAGATGATTTAACAAGTTCTTCCTCTCCTACTGTAGAGAATGAGTGGAAGCTTTATCATTTGTTTAACCGTATTAAATCTGTTTTGTATTTGTTGAACCTCAATTAAATTGTTATTGTTAAACTGGTTTGGACATTTTTGGAAAAGACACAGTCTCTATAGTGTGATATCTAGGTGAAAGAGTCTCTATGTGCTGAGAATTAACTGACTTCTGTGATGTGAGGCCGCTAGCAGACGGTCGGTTTAGCCAGTCTGTTTGCTTCCTGACCTGGGCCCCAGTTAGTCGAGTACAAACTCTAAGACTATGTGCCATATTTCTAGAGAGAAGAGAGGCAACACCTCAGAAGGGATGAAGACCATCTCTTTTCAACAGGTCAGGTCTTCCCCAAAAATTTGACCAATTGTCTATGAAACCTATGTTATTCTGCGGCCACCACTTAGACATCCAGCCACTGAGTGATAAAAATCTGCTATGTATCTCATCACCGCGGTAAGCAGGGAGGGGACCAGAGCATATTACAGTATCAGACATTGTGCTTGGAAGTTCACAAACCTCTTTAATATTACTTTTAGTGATCTCCAACTGGTGAAGTTGAACATCATTGCCACATCACAGTCACCCAGTTGCCCTGCTGCAAAGGTGCTTTAGCCAGAACCGAACAGTGTACAGGACTCCCTGAGCATGTCACATCCAAAGCCATACCCCACAGCCCTCATATTCTTACTGTCCCCAATTAAAGTTTGGATGCGTGTCTCTAATTCTGAAACCTTCTCTGTCAGCCTAACTATTTCCCTGCATTTATCACATGTGAATCCCTCATTGCTGACAGAGAGAGCTAAACTGCACAATGTGGCAAGCGTGCAAACAACAATAGCAGGAGAAGTAGCCATTGATTGAAGAATGATTCTGACTTACCACTGTTGTTTGATGAACTTGTGAAAAATGGTGAAAAAAAAAGAAAACGATAATAGACGCAAATGCAGATGGAAATGTGAATGTCAAGCTAAACAGCTAATGTGCTGTAGCTGCACTTGCAATTTAAAAAATAAAATAAATCAATGGTCAGATTAGACAAATTAGACTGATAAATAATAAAGAGAGCACAGCATTCATAAAATCAGCCGCTGATACTTACCGTTATTTCTGTTGTTGTTTTCCCTACAAATTGTGTGACTTCTTGTATCATGACATCATTCAGGAAGTGCCTTTAATAATTAAAGGGATATAGAGTATTTTCAGTTTGTAGTTCTACAACCTGGAATTAGAATTGTATTTTTCAATCTGTGTGTTCTGTCTTTTCTCAACATCCTAAATTACATGCGAGGATTTTGCATTTGTTTCTATGTAGGCACGTTGTTATAAAGTTGCTGAACAAAGACCACAGTTATCACAAGGATGTGAGTTTATGTGCTTGACAAAATCAGACAACAACTGTAGTCCTTATATTTAATTGTGACATTGTTTAAAAAAAAAAAAACTCATATACAATCTATTATGAGTTTACATTTTTGGTGAG
This sequence comes from Carassius carassius, assembly GCF_963082965.1. Classification (NCBI taxonomy): domain Eukaryota; kingdom Metazoa; phylum Chordata; class Actinopteri; order Cypriniformes; family Cyprinidae; genus Carassius; species Carassius carassius. Next base: position 46,962,025 of record NC_081756.1, read on the forward strand.
TTTAAAGTTTATCCCACAAACCTTTGTGAAAAAGAAGCATACTTTTAAAAATGATACTTTATATGGAAATACTATACTTTAAAAGAATATACTTAACGGTGTACTGAATAATTTAATGCAATTAAATTTAAATTTAATACATTTTAAAATAATACATTTAACTAATTTTAAATATAAATACATTAAATACATTTTAAATATGAACTTAAAAATGTAATTGAACTGAATAACAATACAGTAAAATTGTACATCAAGAACTGTACATGTGATTTAGTACGTTAGACAAAACATTGAAAGTAATTCTACAGTACTTCCTTAAAGCACAACAAAACATTATTAAAACAATGATTTAAAATGTACTTTAAATTCACCTTATTACAAGTGCTTCTTTTAAAAGTGCGGTCAAGTGTGTTAAGAAACATAGTCATTAAAAATAAATCATAAAAATGTTCTCTCGAAGTACACTTAAATGGATTTTCATGTCATTATATCTACAATTAATAATATTATACAATATCTACATTATATATATGCAAGTACATTTTTTATATATATAGTTAAGATTAAAGTACATTATATGTTCATATTCAATACAATCAAGCACACTTTTTGTTCACAAGGGTATTAGACAATAGCATATGCAATAGAATGCATAACAGAAATGACCCAGTAAATAAAAATGAAAAAGACAGGAAGACAGAAAGTAAAGGGTATGAAGATTCATGGGGATGTTTTGCTAGAAAAACATCTTGTGGATGAGTGTCTCTGATCCCTCAGTGACCTACTTGTTGGATGTTTGTGTCTGCTGTTTCCATCCATGCCAGACACCACACAGCTTCATCTTTGGCACCACTATCCAAGCTGATGAGCCTAATGTCTTATATATGAAACTCAAATTATTACAACTTAGTAACACCAAATACTACATGTAATTTGGTTTACAATATTTATGGTTTAAAAATGATTTCCAGTGTGCTAGCATATCCTTTATTTAGAGCGTTTAGATAGTCATGCTGTGTCAAAGCTGAACAAAGGCCGTAAAGAAGTTCTAGAAGAAATCCTGTCCAATGTATAGGGCCCCCCTGCCTGCTATTTCGATTAAGGCTCAGATAATCTTATCTATAAATAGGTATAGCTTTTTCTGTTTTGTGTTTTATGTATCAGTTTTATCACTGCAATAACCATCATGGCCGTAGTTTATGACTATTGCTGCCAAATGACACCGTCAACACCAGTAAGCTTTGATAGGAGGAGCATAGCCTTTCAAACCTTTACCAATGAAAGAGTAAGAGAGTCAAAGAAGATAAAAAGAGGAATAACAAAACTATGAAGTATTATTTCCAACCCAGGCTCACTGAGAAAAAAAAAACAAACGAAAAAAAAAAAAAAAAACATTCCCTTTGCCTCCAGAAACACACCTATTCAAACAATTCACTGCTATTTCCATCTGAAATTAACAAATTATGATTGTAGGGGCAGATTATTGTACATGGTACAGCAATACACTTACAAAGCAGAGCGCTTGGTTAAGGGTCCCATGAATCATGAGTCACAACACCTGATAAAAAAGCTTAAAGATTTGTAGAACAAGCGAATTATGATAAAACTTTTTATCATAACTCACCAGACATTTCATTTCCAAACTACCATGATACGTACAATAGCAAACATATTGAAATTTTGCTACATTCATGTTCGTCTGTTTCGGAGAAAATCAAACATGCTTTTAACACCTCTGATAGGATTTTTTTTTTTTTAAGTGCCATGAAACGTGCAAAAACCAACATAATATCACTTTAAATGTCTCCACAGGGACACAAGTTTCTTGATAGAGTCCAGGTTGAATATTTTAAAATACTTTAACCTCTTAAAATTCTGTCTACTAAAGCAATTGTTCATTTGAACCATCTATCTATCTGAATGCTAGTAAACCCTGACATAAGAAGAATTATTGTACAAAAGTGGAAATGTAGAATTGGCAGGTGGAAAGTGCACTCTAGATGACCCATTAGATTGCATGGGTCAGCAAACCCTTAGTGAGCAACAAGGATGGCAAAGCTGCCAACCGCCAGCACAAATGGAGGTGAAGCAGAGGAATAGGTTTGGTGACACCTGCAGCAAAAATTTCCCCCTTAAATGGACAAGCACTCAAAGGGTAGAATTCCCTCAAGACTGTCTCAATGGGACATTGAAATGTTGAACATTTCATTTTGTGCATTTGAAGAATTCCCTTATGCTTGAAGCTTTCACCTTGTACAAGGAATGTTCTGGAAATTAAAATAGCCACTGAATGTAAATTACATGTTAAACGTACTAGCTAAAAATAAATGGTTACAGTATTATAAATACAGTATTAAAATGTTCTTCACACTGACAATAAAACGGTTCTTTTAAGAACTGTTCATTGAAACATGGCAGGTTTGGCTCTGTCAGTTCATTAAGAAATGCTTTTCCAACTCTGTAAATCTTTATCCTGTATAGGGCAGCACAAAGGTGCAACTAAAAGTGGCTCTTCTGAAAATAATAAAGAAAAAGTAACAATATTGTACCAGCAAGGGACTGAAGTCTACCATCAGCCAAAAATAAAATTCATACAGAGCAAGCAAGAGCGAGCACAGGTATGTTTCAGCAGTCTTTGCAAGTAACGTTATTAAAGAAACAGTGAGTGGTTGGACTCAAATCATGGCCCAAATTTTACTGCCTTTGCTTTGTTTTCTGTAAAAGCCTCATATACCATTGCTGAGAATTTTCAATTATATTCTCAGAGAGGCAGGCAACAGGGCCCTTTGAGGGTTCCAGGCAATGAATGGCTAGCCTTTAATGTTATGGGGGATTAAAGATAACTTTTGAATGATCCCTTGCTTAATGTATAGGCAGCTCCTCTTAATGATCCACTGGTGCACCTAATGGTTTTCTAATGGTTTAGGAAACAGATGATTCTTCTGCACAATCTGACTTTGCTGCAGCCTGGAATTGAACTGCTGGTTTCGTCTGGTCAGAGTAGAATTGGCCCCCCAACTGAGCTTGGTTTCTCCCAAGGTTTTTTCTCCATTCTGTCACCGATGGAGTTTCGGTTCCTTGCCGCTGTCGCCTCTGGCTTGCTTAGTTGGGGTCACTTCATCTACAGCGATATTGTTGACTTGATTGCAAATAAATGCACAGACACTATTTAACTGAACAGAGATGACATCACTGAATTCAATGATGAACTGCCTTTAACTATCATTTTGCATTATTGACACTGTTTTCCTAATGAATGTTGTTCAGTTGCTTTGACGCAATGTATTTTGTTTAAAGCACTATATAAATAAAGGTGACTTGAGTTGACTTACCCTTTACTCCATCCAACTGGTGGAGCTGCTGATGTCTTCATGGGACCATCTCGCAAACAGCTGCAGAAGTGTCGGGAATGGAGTGAAGCAGCTCTTAGATAAACTGATTAAGCTGCCAGTGGCATTAGCATTGACTGCATTAGCTAGAGGTCGATCACATACATTTATTGTGGTCTTGTACCACTTTGACAGCAAGTCTAACTAAATGTCATGAAAATGACCAAGGGTAGATGTAAGAGGTATCGACAGGCCACAATAACAAGTATTGTAATGAGGACTGTCCTAGAGATGTTTGATGAGTGAACAAACGAATTGATATTTTCAATGAATCAGTTTAACCAGTCTCCACAATTAAAAAAATAAAAAAGAAGTGGTTCTTGAGTCAACATGTCCGACTCATAGTGACTGGGGAACCATAAGTGAACTGATTGTTTTTGCATTTAGAGTGAACCAAGGTGTTTGACTTATGGTGCAAAAAGTTAAATTAATAGGCATACTGGAATTATGTGTTACAGTTAATTAATAATTATATAATTGTGTAACACACAATAGAAACAGAATAAATATTAAATCATATTTTATCAGCTGATATAACTTAACTGAAAATTTAATTTAGATTATTAACTTTTTATGAGCTGAATCATTGCAAGAAACATCTTTATTAATAAACAACTTAGGTTCAAAAATTTACCTAGGCAAAAAAAAAACGACGCGCCATTCCCCCATCCACGCTCGCTCGCACCTCATGTTTTCGGCTGAATGCAAATGATCATAATTGATGGATGGACATGTATGCCCGTTAAAAGACAATCTGGCGCAGAGAAAAGAAAACGAAAGACAGTAAAAAAAACTGGCATAAAGTTGGTTTGATGTGGAATGTACAATATTCGCAAATTTATGGACCATCTCTAAAGCTACATGCAATACTGGTATATAACTTTCTAATGTCAATAGCATTTGAGAATGACTTAACAGTCATAAAAACAACTGTAAAATGTTTATTTAGGGGTCAACTAAAATGCATACCTTATAAATTTTTTATATTTATTAAAATAAATTGTAAATCATTTGTTAAAGGTAAAAACGAAGCCCGTGCATCACTTTCAGGCACATTCATGATCATGTGAATATTTTTTGGTTGTTGACGTTTATAACGAGTTTTAATGTCGGAAATAATTTCACCAGCACCAACACATCTGTCAGGTAGGACTCGGGATACAGATATAAAGGTGAATTCAGAACTGTGTTTATTTAATAAAGGTTCAAGTGCTCAGTGTATTTTCAGTTCCTTAGTGCACGGTGAAGCTCCGTTCTTCTAGTGCAGGCATAATGGTATTCACATGGAACGGGGGAATCACTCAGGTGAGTTCGTTCGGAATATACTGTAGATCAAAGCCACAGTCAGTAATCGCTCACTAATGTTCTCTTCCTTCTTATAAGCCAAAGACAGCACCAGCTCGGAGTAATCACGGGAGACTACTGAGACCATCGAATCACTTGCCGTTGCACGGTGATCCACGGTCCTGGAAACCGCAGAACAAGGACAGAGGTTAGCTTAACACAAAGGTGAGTATATGTCTGGCTTGCAGGAACTTAGGAGAAAACTTGTTCCTGTTGGAGACTTGACGGGGAACTGAGGTAAGGGTGAGTGCTTTTATGGTGTCCTTGATTGGTTCTGTGATGCGTGGCAGGTGTGGCTGGTTAATAATCAGGTGACTGTGAACGTTGGTGATTGGTGGAGACCGGGCTTGCCAGATCCCTGGCAACATCTAATATTTTCTCTGACTAAGGTTTCCTTATGAACATTAGCCATGTTTTTAACAATAATAACACCTAAAATCATGGTTCATTAACCATGGTTTTGTTTCTTAAATTAATAATTTACAAAAAAGTATTAATATCATAATTGTTATTATTATAATTTTTTGTTGGTTATAAAAACAGACCTAAGCCATCAATAGCCTTTAAAATTACTTAAAATGCATTATACAAAAAACAATGAGGCAATAATGATTGGTTAATAACGCTGTTAAAAATACATAATGTAGGCTAATACAAAATAAGCAATTTATGTACACTGCATGTTATTACAAATGCCTGCAAAGGGAGCCATGTAATTGCTGCTAAACTTACAGGGCGATCAAATCTTTGTTTAGGCTATTGGCCAAACATTTAATTCAAATATGAATTTAATCTTTTAATTTTTGGCCAGCTTTTTGATAGAGATGACACAACTCTTATAATTTATTCGACAAAAAACATGGGGACATCACAACCCTTAAAAAAAATAAACCATGGTTTTATCATAGTAAAACTGCTTAGTTTTCTTTTGCATGATTTCTGAATTCTTGAGACTATAAAATAAATTAGACAACTGTATTGATAAAGCAATACAGTAAATCTAAAACAATAAAGCTTTAATTTTACCCATATAGTATTTTTTTCATGATATTTGAGGAAGGGGACACAACAATATAAGTCCTGTGAAACTCAAAGACTAAGTAAGCCATGGTATGGTTGGTTCAGCAAATGTGTTTTTAGCTCACATTTGTTCTTGTTAAAACTATTGGTTAGGTTAAGGGGAAGGTTTAGTGTAGGTAATATGCTATTTCCAAATGCAATAGCACATTAACCTTATAGCATCACTCTCTGGACATTCGATTTCCGAAACACTGCATATGTACAGCAACCTTAAAAATTGCCAGATTCATGTTGTTCAATTGTGGATAAAACTAATGCATTTTCTACTGTCTGGAAACTTCCAAGAAGCAATATAATATTATTTTGCAGAAATATCACCACTACCACGTTTTGAACCCGGTTTGTTAATAATACAGAATGGAAGAAGCATGATAAGCAGTGATATATGCCTGCATATGACTTTACTGGAACATTTTAGAGAAAGTAATATTTCTTGCCAGGATATGATGACACAAAACAAAATAATCCTTCAATGAACTGGATGAACTATTTCATATAATCAGTTCAGTGAATTGACGTAAAAAGAATCAGATCATTAAAACACATTAAATGGGTTTAAAAGAACCCATTTCTGAGACTTTGCCTCACTATCATTTGCTTTCCTTGAAGCTAAAAATATATTTTGCTATTAGAATTTATGTTTGAGCCATGCTGAGCACTCTTAAAAACATCTATTAAGCGATGGGTAATCATCTGAAAATCTGCCTTGAAGAGATTGATTTCAGCTCTGAAACACTCTGTCATTACATTCATATCAAATCTACAGTCTAAATCTTATTAGCTAAAGTAAAACCTAAATGAAAACAGATGCTGAGAACTCCATCATCCTGAGAGTAATGGTCCACCCAAGCCTGACTTAGCATGTAGTATACAGTATAGCATTAATCCTCTAAGGAAAGTACGTTTTTGTACATCTGTGTTAGAGCCTTGGCTTAGACCTAAATAACAGATTGAACCATCACACGGAAGTGACAGCACCTCATTGGTTGGCGATGAAAGATTTCCTCTCATGGTACGGTCATCTGTCCGCACCTTCAAAGTGTGGCCCTATCTCTTCACAAGATGCTACTGGAGAAGATTGAACATTCCTAAGAGTCAGAGTGCTTACAAAACCCCTCGCAACGGTCCAGCCCAATGACAAAATTTCACAGTGTCAGGTTTTGTGTCATTTACTGTGTTTTGTAGTCCTAAAATAAAGCACTGCAGCTCAATAAAGTTCACTCCGCTCAACTCCCTGGGTTCTTGGTTCTAAAGCTGTGCATTGCCCAAGGTGAAAGTATTGTTGAAAGCCTGATTTGTTTACACTTGTGTAGCTGCACAAACCAATGGGGCTTCAATCTGCTTAAAGGGGAGGAGCCGACTTCAATATAAGTCGTTACAATTTTATCCTTCTGTGACAAAGATCATCTCTTTCCTGACACTACAAGCAAGAAGCTGAAGAAGGAAGAAGCTCAGCACTGCCTGTTTCTCGCCACCATAGAAGGAGCCCCATCAACAGAAGAAGCCAGAAGCCTTCCCCTGCCACCATCCGGCACATTTAAGAGCAAATTTCCAGCGATGTTGTTGCAAATGTTGCACTGCGAGTGTGCTCAGTGCACAGTGAGTACATCACCTGTAAGGGCAGTGACCACACAGAGGCTGTGCTTACTGAAACCGAATGCTTTCGGAGTCTCACCCTTCTCCACTCATGGATCGCCTTCTTCAATGAAGGCAGCCCGCCCCTCTCCCTTTCACGTCTCTCCCCTACCAGCTACCTCGGAGGAAAAAAAAACAGTGACATCACAGGCTAAGTGACCAGGCTTGTGCGATCTCATGCTGTCACAGGTTAGTAGGCCAGAAGAGCCTGCCTGCACCCGCTAGATGGACGATGCCTGCTGGGTCAATGCCGTTTTTCCCAGAAATTCACAATGAACTCACCAAGGCATGGCATGCCACTACTCAGTGCATGTCCAGTTTTCAAATTTTGCTGCCCTAACCTCTGTTGACAGCGCTGAAGTAAAATATTTTGGAAAGCTCCCCCTCGAGTAGAGGCAGTCGCAGCACATCTCTACCACCTGCCTGGCAGATTTGCAAGTGTTCACTGCTACTCAGAAGTCGTCACAGTTCATGTGCCATTTCCTGCCTAAGCACTCTAGCCCTTTAGAATAAGGTTACTCGCTCCAGTTCCCAGGCCAAATTCCTTCAGAGGCATTGTTCAAACTTTATTACAGGACAACAATGCTCACGTTCTCTGGTCTGAAGTGCAAACTCTGCTTGCAAAAGGGGCCGTGGATATGGTTCATCTAGCGAACAGTGAATCAGGCTTTACAGCCGCTACTCCTTGTTCCCAAGAAAAATGGCAGGCCCAGGCATCTGAACCATGCACTTATGAATTACCCATTTAAGATGCTGGTTTAGCAGCAGATCTTCATGGAAACATGCCCAGGGGATTTTTATTTATTTATTTTTATCAGTGGATCTGAAAGATGCTTACTTTCATATCCAGATGGCCCGTCAACCGAAAACAGGAAACGACCACATACAGAAGGACCCGGATGAAACGGCATCTTGAAAAAGATGCAAATCGTCCATGATTTGCTCTATTAGAAACTGCTCTTTTAGTCGAAGCGCCCGGGGAATCGCCGTCACAGTGACACCGCTGTACCGCGCCATCACACCAACCAGGAACAGCTCAAACACAAAGATGAAAGGCTTTGTAGTGACAAGTTGCATTTTTATTTAGTTTAACCTGATTTAAAAACTAAAACTAAAATAAAAGTCAACAAATCCTATATGAGGATATTTACAAATCACACACAACAAAATTAAAGTAACTAACGCAAATTAAAATGAAAACTGAAAATCTAAAACTAAAAACGAATTCACAGTATTAATAAAACTATACTAGTATCTCATTGATACTAAAATAACACTTAAAATAAATAATAACTACTTTCAAATAATGTCAACTAAAATGATTTTGAGCTTTTGACTTTCTGATTTATACGTAATACACTCAAACTGCAATGAAAGATAAAATGAGAGGGTATCATGTAGGAATCACATGGAAATGTGAATTATATATAAAGAGAGAGGGAGAGAGGGAGAGAGAGAATATTTGTTCAAAACATTAACAAGATAGAAAAAGAATAGCAAAAGTTCCAACTGAATGGGTGGGCCATTTATATTTTCTGAAAGTTATTTCATGATGCTTTTTCACATTGGGATACAGTTACAAAGAAACCTCATAGAATGTCATTCTGGTTGTTTAACAAAACTTTTTTTATATTATTATAATTTATTTATTTTTACTTCATCTATATATTTTATGAACTAGATGTTATTTTAAATATATATATATATATATATATATATATATATATATTCTGACTGAATACAAAATATCTGCACTTCTGAAAATACTGTCAGGTTAAGTATTCCTCAAGAAGTGAAAGCGCTGAGAGGCAGTTAAGGTGGGATTGAGGTGAAGTGTGATAAAAGAAAAAAATAACTAGCCCAGCTGCTACAGGAGGTGCACACAATAGCAATATCTGCAGATATAACAGCAGTTCATGCTGCAGCTCGGCAGTTTGGTTAATCTCTGGCACACTCATCACATCAGCACTTCATTACCTCAGGTGTTCTTTTGATTACTACTCAAATCTCTGACCTGAGTTGCACTTTACACATGATTTCTCTTTTAATTTGTCCTTCAGCCCAAATCCCCACTACTATCCCATCGCTTTTTTTCTTTCTTGACTTACTCTTCCTCCCCTTGTTGTTACTCAGGTAAACATGGACTAAATAGAAGCATCTAACAACCTCCACATAATGTGGAAATCATGTTAATATGTCAGCAGTGGTGTTACAGCACACCTACAGTTTATTCACTGGCCGTCTGATAATTTTTTCTCACGAAAATGGCAAGAGCTTGATGAAAATGAAGGTTTCAATTGGTTTTCCTGATTATACACAACATCTGAAGTCACAGTTTACCAGTCTGTCTAAAAACAAAGCATATAATATGTGCATTAAAGGAAGACCTTTTAGAATTGGCCTTAATTTTGCCAGGTTAGTAGCACTGAATCTTCAAAATATACTATTATTTAAGGCATCTAGTAGCATGTTCCACTTAGTTTTATGACATTCAGTAAGTACGGGGACTAAAACATTTTGCCACACCTGCCAATGGCTGGTGACTTCAGAAAATTTACAAGCCTTGATTTTTTTTTCTTTTACTAGCCATGAAACTACATGTGCATTATAAAAAAAAAATAAAAGAAAAGAAATAAAAAGAAAAAATACTATAAAAAAAACAGGAACAAATTAGCAAAACTAATTTAATTGCAATTATTAATAATAAAAAGTATTACAATGTTGAACAAATGAATGAATATTAAACAAATCAATAAAGAAATATCACTATAAAGTACAATAACCAATTAAAATTACATTTATATAAAATATAAACATTTTACAAACAAATAAAATATCACTATATTACAAAATAATGATTTGAACTTAAGTTAAGTTATAGTATAACAGTACAATTACAATACTGTCACAGGCTGCCAGGAGAAAAGGGCTCCAAAAAGTATGAAGGAGGCAGATTTTTAACAAACAGAGCCTTTAATAAATCCACAAGAGAGAAATGGAGAAAACAACTTCTTTATACAACGGAGACACGACAAAAAAAACTGAGGAAAGGCAGGGTTATAAATACTAAACCAATCAATGGCCTAATAAGATAATTAATGAACACAGGTGGAAACTAATGAACTAATCAAGCAATAACAGAAAAATAGGTCAAGGCAGGGAGAACAGAAACACAGAACAAACACGTGAAAGATACAAATATTTATGGTTGTTGTTTATATTTTTCTTTGCTTTTAACAGAAAACTGCAAGGAAACAAATTTATAAACCATTCTCATTACAAACTTTGAAAGATGTTTGGATTACATTCTCAAATTAAAAGTAACTATAAAGTGTTAGAAACAACTCTATCTCACAGTACTTGCAGGGACAGTGTTTGTGCAGAGCAGTATTTACTGTGAACCATGAAAAGATCACAGTGTTGCGCTTCACTCTGAAACATATACTGCCTCAGATTACATTCATATAATTGCCACCCAGTCTGCGATTCAATAATCATGGTAAATTATAGTGCACTCTCAGGTATTGTTAGAGTTGATTAAAAAATTACAAGCCGACTGATGACTAACACTGTTTCATATGCTCACCAACATCAAGTAAAACTGCACCAAAACACCTAAAACCAAAACAAATTGTGATTGGCCGTGTTACATGTCATGTAGCCTGCATAAGTTATAATAAACTATAAAATGCACCAGACATGCAAAAGGCTTTAGATCTTGCATTTTGAACCCCAGCAAGTCTTTGCCAACCTCTCTAAGATATTCTAGATAGTCTGAGAATAGCCAAATCAACAGTGTCCTCAGCAAAGGGTGGAAATTAAATTTCACAAGCTTTCTAATGGAATCGTGCCTTAATCAGTGACACAGCTCAGATGAAAAGATGCATGGTCAGATTAGATAGAATACTGTGATTTTCTCATGCCGATGTCCTTGACTTCTTTTGTCATGTTCAGCTGTTTGTACAATGCCAATGGCGATAAGCATATATGAGTTTCAGAGCTTTTTTAATTGTATGTTTACCTTTTTTTCATATATCATCTGAAAATATAATTTAAATCTGAGTATGTATGCACTTACCATTAAATAAAGGAGTAGCAAGAAGGGCTCATTCTCATTTAAACATGGGCACTCTCATGGCAATTCGTAACTACATTTCTGCAAATTGGTGCCTACTTTGTATGAGCTCATTTGTGTGTTTTGAATGATCAGCTTATGCTTCATTGAGGGTTAAGCTTAGAGGTGGGTTTAAGGATAGACCTTCTTGCTTTTTTCTCAAAACCTTGCATTTTCATACAAATCAATTTGTACAATTCCATACAATATCGCCACCTTGTGAAAGGCAGAGAAATGCTTGCTCTTGAGTTCTAAAGGTAAAATGTGTAATTTTCTGTAACTGTTAAATACACAAATACATATTTTCTAGTTAATTAAACCTTTTGAGTCTCAAATATTAAGGTAAGTTTGTTGAAACTACATTAAAAAATCCCTGTTAGACCAAAAGAATTCAGCCAAATGTTGACCCAACTAGTCAAACACAGTTGTCTGAACAAAGAATTTCCTATTGCTGAAATGTTAAGGGCTTGTGATGGTTGAAGTGTGCCCAGCATGCATTGCTGCCTCAATAAATTATGTGGATTATCGTTTTACTCTTTGCTGACTTTATACTTTTGTTGTTTCATCATTATTGTTAGATATGATGTAAAGAGCTTGTCTTTTTACATTTTTTTTTTAGCAAATTCATTCACTAAATGAGGTATTTAGTGAAACAAACAAATTCAAATTAAACAAAACAAAGTAGTGTTACTTTGTACAATTACTAAAGCAATGGTAGATTTTTTTCTGTTCTTTCTCCTATCAGTTTAATGTGCCAAGACAACTATAATTAAGCCATTTGCTGGCTGACTTCATAACATCATGTTTAACCAATAGCTTAAGTTTGGGGCAGGACTATCTTCTTGTCAACCAATGAAAGACTGAGGCTGTGCACACATTTCCAACTGAAAGACGGAACTTATAAATTAACTGGTTTCGTTTTCCTTAGAATATTTTCTTGGAAACTAAATTAAATAATAAACCACAAAATGAACACATAACAGATAGAATTAAATAAGAGATTTTAAAGGGCACCTGCATGCAAAGGAAAAGGGCTCTAGAAATCTCCAATGCCATTTAAAGCAATAAGCATGTTTTCCAAGACTTTAAGACATTTGAAATGAGAGTGCTAATGCTCTGGTGTTTGTGTGGCCATCGCAGCGCTTTGGTTGGACTCTATGAGGGTTTATTGCATTCCTTTATTTCATCAAGGCTTGATTACATCTGAGAAGATTCTCCCCCTCTTTCTGATAATCTAATGCTCTTCAATGAAAGCCTTTTTATTGTTCTACACTTTCTCATTTTTTATATATTGTGCTCAGTGGACCCTTTAGAGAAGTGTTTGAATGTTTGAATTAAACATGCCGTTATAAGTTGAAAACATAAAATTTGTATTATTTTATTTTATTTTAAAATGCATTCCAGTAACGTTTATTTACCTCGAAATATTTTTTTTATTAAAATTATTTTAAATTTTCCTCCAATTAAATAGTTTGAAACAAAACATGCATTTGCGAGAACACTGATTTAATGCGAAATCTGAGTTTGTTTATTTATTTAGGGTTGTTCATCAAAGGATGTTTAGAAATATATATTCATTTTCCAGATATTATATAAATGCTTTTTGTTTGTTTGATTGGGCTTTTCATCAAATTATTAGAAAGATATATTCATTTTCCAGATATAATGTAAATAAAGTAATAATAATAATAATTGTAATAATAAAATATATTAATAATTTAAGCAGAAAAATGTAGTATGCATGACACATTTGCATGTGTATATTCACAATGTAATGAGCAGGCAGTTGAACAAAGAGAATCAAAGTTTAGAAAAATAAATAACTAAATAAAAAATAAAACTCCAGATAATGTTGAGACAAAGGCTAAAACATATTTTGAATCCCAACATCCATTTGCATTCATACACTAATAAAAGTATTCAGTGCTCAGCTCTGATTCCAGAAGTAATATAAAGTTTAATTCATCTGGTAATGTTACAGCATACATTTGTGCAGCAAACTGCTCAATCAAGACGCCACATTAGCTGCACATGCTGTATCATTTCAAGCACTCATTCTCTTCCTGCTGTCATCTATGGCTTCGCTCTAGCCAGCTCTCTACCATCTAAGAGGAGGACAAGAGAAGGGGGAAAATGTGGGCAAACACTCTCCATACAAAAGAGTATTTATCTTTCCAAATGGGCCATTATAAAGGCAAGGTATTCATTTGTAAATTAAATTTGCCAACCAAATTAAAGAGGGGTGGACATAATAGATGGATACTGGCTGTGGAGACTCCAAGTCGGGCATAAATAAATGCAGGAAGAAGCTGGAGAGGAAGACAGCATTAGGAGAGAAAGAAAAGACTCTGTGTTACATGTTCAGTGACCCCAAAATTAATTTGGACAATAAACTATCTGAATATCACTGCATTCGATAACAAATGGCATCTTTACACAAATGCTTTTCTCTAAATTACCTTCAGTTCTCCAAGCCATTTTTGCAATTAATTTAAGCAATTGGTGTTCTTTTAGGGATTTTTCATGGACGTGGAAATCAAGTTGAACAGTAGATCTATAGCTTTATTAAGCATTATGTGTTGAGTTTCTAGCACCTCCCAGTTTGAACGACTTATGACCAAATTCTGTAGCATGATATATAAGTAATTTTTTTCACGATAGTAAGGAATTAAATCACAATATAATTCTGCCTGAAATCAGAAATGTTACTAATTGAAATTAAACCCTACTCTACATTTCTCAATAGCGTCGCTTAAATGTCTTCTTATTTATTTTAGAAATAATTAGACTCTTTGACAACCAGTTCTTTTTCTCTTAGGACAACCGGTCATATATTCATTGATGGTCTTTGAGAATGGTGCACTCTCACTTAAAACACAACCGACTGTATCTAAAACTCATACGTAATTTTGAGCTCCCTGGCATGTGTTTGAGCACCAGAATTTTCCTGTGACAACTGATCATATTTTCATTAATACTCTTGCTTTGAACAAAACTGACCAATATTTAATCTTTTAATAAAAGAATATTGACCATCAGTTAATCTCTTAACAAAACAATAATATTTAATTCAATTAAGAGATTAAGAGAATTAATATTAGTTGGAATTGTTCTGTTAAGAGATTAAATATTAGTTGGGATTGTTATATTAAGAGATTAAGGGCCAGATTTACTACACAAGGCAAATTATCATGAGAGCGCAATTCCAAAAAAGTGTTACTGGGAGTGGAAATTTCAGCGTGTGTTTAACTTAAGATGGCCAGAGGTCCCTGGGCTACAGCATTATGGTAGTCCCCCATACCCTAGATAATTATTTTATTTTATCTGTATTTTTTTTTTAGCTTCCTTACAATTATTAATGTTGAATTTAATTTTTTTCTTGTGGACATGCCAGTTAACATTTAAAACACTGTTCTACTTAAAATAGGAAAATAAGTGAATATGCAAATTCACTCTTTGCCAGAAGGTGGCACTTGCGGAGCAGCAGAATTATAGCCTGCACATAAAGTAATATGAAAAGAAAGAAAAGTGCAGTCAAATTCTCCTGGCCAAAATGTGTAACAAATAATTATTTGAAAAATATAATTTACCTGCATTCAGTAGGCCCCTACCAAGTATAGGCCCATGCTTTAATGTGTAAATTAATGAACACAGTCTCAGCCAGATCATTTACCTAATGGCCAACACAATCTACCTAGAGCAGCGCAAATTATCATCTGCTTTAAGACATGCTTTTTTAGGAGCATTAAATAATGGCACAAAAACCAGTAATTTGATGAGCGCAAATGTAAGTAAATCGTATTGCATGCTTTATTTTAAAATTCTCCTCGCATAGATTTTGCGTCTGAAGGAGAAACTCCTACAAATGGATTTTCAATTGGGTTAGGCTCAAAAATAACTTTCCACCGCTTTTTACCACTAATTCATCATTGTTCTATTTTAAGAGATTAAAAATTAGTTGGTAATCTCTTAATTTAACAATTAAATATATCATTAGAACAGTGCTGACTAATATTAAGTCTCTTAATAGAACAATAATTATTTTTTAAAATAGAACAATACAGATCAATTTTCAAATCTCGTATGCGTGTTGAAGGCTCACACGAGTGCTAAATGTGATAGACAACACTATAAATATGATACTGCTAGATCTAAACCCAGAGGATCACTTGTATTTTCATTATATATGGTCATATTGCCCTAAAACTTGCTCTATGGTAAAGCATTAAATCATTATGGACGTAACAGTATGACTTTCTGTAAAGCTGCACTGAAACAGTGTGTATTGTGGAAAATTGTTACACAAATACACTTGACTTGACTTTATAATTTAAAATCTAACAAACTTCATTTTAGGAAATGTTTTGATGTCTTTCTTCAAAATGAATGCCACTCGGTTTGATATTATCTAATGCAAATACATTCATACATTTTTGCATGTGTCCAGATACCTTCTGTGGCCGCTGTATAATAGGACAGCGTATAAAGGACGCTGTGAAGGGTAAAGAATTGGAAATAAGTGTGTCCAGATTTATTTGACAGGCCTTTTTTTCTCTCTCTCTTTTCATAAACTTGCAGTATGGAGATCGGGCAACAGCTGGAGTGAATGTGACCATTTACATTCCCCAGCTACCAAGAATAACGTCCTTGTTTCACATATCACATAATGAAAATTTGATTGCATCTTTTCTTTTACACAAGACTAAAAAGACTTGAATATCAAGGCATGATATACACCAGAGCACATAAAAATATAAATTTGTCACAGATGAGAAGCCTGTCTGTCGTAAACTTTACCAGAATAATGCCTTTCTGTTATAGCGTGATGCTAAGGTGTACATTGGTGCTTTTATCAGGAAGTTGCTCCAGGGCAAGAGGGGGATGTTATTCCATGTACTGGGCCAGCATTAATCTCTGTCAGCTGGTCCTCTCTGATATATACCCTTTCCAAATGAGCCAAGTGTGAACCCAACCTCTAGTTCTCCCGTCTGATAGCGGCATGTTTCAGCCACTGTCGGAATCAGCGATGACATTGAAGCCTTGCTCGCAGAATAAATGTGGAGGGTAAACAAGAAGGACAAATTAAATTTCCTCAACCAGGAACATGAACAACAAGATAACGTTGGATGTTTTTCCCCTCATTTATTGCGCTACCTGTTCTACTTTAAGTCCATTACGACCAGTGCAACTTCATGTGACAACTTTGATCAAAAGCAATTAATCTCCTACTAAGAGAAATGGCTCTCAGCTTCAAGTGCGGCTTGAGAGAGCACTCGTCCACATAAACTATGTATGAGGATGTTTAAAAAGCACATAGGGAAGGATATATCATAACGTGCAGCTGATTAAGAAACTGAGGGCTCCGCCTGAGGCTATCGGATCTGAATGTGTTAGAAACATTCGATTTTCGAACTTTCGATTTCATTAAGAGACCACCAGGAAAGATGCTGGTGTCAACACGCTCATGCCAAATTGTTTAATTATAGATGATTTATCACCAAACTGTCATTTCCTAAGCGGTAAAGCCTCTTCCTGCCGTGCATTGAGATTGGCACATCGCCTTCAAAAGCTCATTTACATTAAAATGAGAATAAATGCTAATTCCCCCCATACACTCTGGACTCAGTATGCGTTCAGGTGCTCGTACCTGATTAGCTTGGCCCCTGCATATAGCAGTAACTTCTTTATTATAATTGAGTTAATAGAAGTTTGATCTTGATATTCCCCATGAAGATTAAAGCAGGATGCAGCCCTGAGCACATACATTAAACTCCCACAGCTACTGTCTGCAAGGTTACTAAATACAGTAGATACATTTCTAAATTGAGGTCGTTTCTGTCAAATTTCCACCACAGTTATGGCTCAGGTTATGGCGAGGTTTAGAAACACAATAACATGCTTCATTTTATGCAGTAAGCTGCATGATTTGAGGCATCATTCAGGTCTCAAAATGAGTTAAAGTTGAATGCTTAGGATTTGTTCAAATTAAGTGTGCTTAATTGTGTTGAATGTGCACTTGTAGTGTACTTCAAATATATATCTAGTATATTCTGTACTGTACTTGCAGATAATATAATGTTAATGGAACAAAAAGTCACTTACTGTAAGTGTACTTAAAAAGAGTATATTTTCATGAATGTGTTTCTTAACACACTTAAGTTTTACAAAGTGCACTTTGTAATGCAAAAGTTAGTTTTTAATAATATTTAGGTATGCTTTATAGAAGTATCCAAAGTGCAAATTTGCTAATTACAAGAAGTTTTTTGATATGTAAATATCATAAAATATACATATTTAATATGTAAAAATGTGCTGAATTTTTGTCTGAATACATGACATCCATGTTTTGTTAGAAATGATGATAAAGTATATTTTGGTTTACCAGTAATTCCTGACAATACATTTGGCAGTACACTTTATATTTAAAATAAAAGTAATTATGAACTTTCATGTACTTAAGTCCTACTTAAATGGGTCAGAAAGCACTGTAAAGTTCAGATAATTGGATTTAATATACATTTACAAAAACATTTTAACTTAATTGCAGTTAAAATGCAATTAAGTTCAGTGCTGGGGAAAGTTACTTTTAAAAGTAATGCATTACAATATTGTGTTACTCCCTAAAAAAATAATAATAATAATAATTGCATTATGTAATATATTTTTGGCAAATGTCAAAGCAACATTTGCAACGAAAAGTGAAATGAATAAGCTTCAGGTTGAAGAGCATTTGTGTACAGTAGAGTGTTTGATTGATAAGACACGGGAGAAGGAAGATCTACACTCTTCACAAATAGGATTTTATTATCATTTTTTTATTATCATTTTTTTATTCATTTATTTTTTTTTATTTTTTTTTTGCTTATAAGTATGATTGAATTGGATCATTGAAGATCAGCAGCAAAGACACTGGTTAATAAAAAGGGATAAAATACATAAAGGATATTTGTGCTATTTAACATTTAATGATTGCCGTTGTCATATTCTGAGTTTGCATTACACTGTTTGTATTCATTTTGAGGAATACTAAATCTGTTTCTGTGCAAGTTAGATGAGTAAATGAATGTTAACATTTAGTCTAGAACTACAGTAACTTACTCTGTTACTAAATGTAACCTCGGCTACATACGGGAACGAGTACAGCGTCTGCTAGATGCATATAGGAAAAATATTTATTTCTGCTGAATTGAAGCCTTTTTTATTCACGCAGTGAAAACTGCATGCCCATTACTTTGTGCAGTGTATTAAAAACGAGCCAATGGCTAGACAGCGGAGCTGCATGAGCCTATGGCAACGAAGCCACCAAGCATTGCAGAAGACCATCAAAATGGGCGAGGCATCTGGCTATATAAGCAGGCGTTCGCACAGGATTCTCAGGTTACATCGACTGAAGCAATGATTGAGTCGTGCAGCTACATATCATGGCTAGCAATGCAGTACTCATTCCCATATCTCAGGGAACAGAGGTTCCCTTTCAGTCGGTCACGTTCGACGTTACAAATAGGATAATCAAATAGGATATCGCCTGAGAGCCCAATCACCTTCGAGTGGTACAAAACGAGCCAATGGTACACAAAGTACCTTGGTCTGCGGGATTTGCATCGTGAGCTCCGCCCCACAGAGCGGGTATATAAGGAGCAACGCGAGCAACTCGCATTCAAGCTTTCACTTCAGAGCCGAGCACATCGCTTGCTGCAATCACCGGAGTGTTACAAGCAAGAGCTGGTGTTGGTGTGACGGCGCGATTCAGCGGTTCGTCTGGGTTTCCTGCGACAGCTCCCGCGTTCCCCTGAGCGCTTCAACACCTCTGAAAGAGCAATTTCCTTTCACAAAAGAGATACGGGCCGATTTGCGTCTTTGTAAAGAAGTAATTTCGCTCGTGTGTTTCTGGGTGCGGTCGATACATCTCTCCTCGTGACGGTCACGATCGCTGTGTCACGTGTCTGGGCTTTCAGCACACTGAGACTGCGTTCGTGGATGGCTCATGTTCTCATTGCGGGGACATGACCATCTCGGCGTTGAGATCGAGACTCGATTACCTTAAAAGGTATAGAGTCCCCTCTGCCACACCCCGTTCTAGCTATTCTCCTCGTAAGAGGGCTACTTCGGCTGGTGGCCAGGGTGATCTTAGGGTTACCGTGTGGGCTTCCCCGACGAGCCAACCTCCTCGGGCCACACCCCCCTCACATACGCCGCATCCAGTCGAGTTTCCGGATGAGTTTGCTGGACCCTCTCAGGCTCCTGATATCTCATTCAGGGCTCGCGAAGAGGACCGTATGTCGTTCGCCGCATCACAAGGCGGGCCCCCTCTGGTTCCTTTCTTCCCGGAAGTGCACCAGGAGGTAACCAGTTCATGGAAGGCACCTTTAACTGCCCGAAACCGTTCTGGTACTTCCTCCGTCTTCACTGCCCTCGTTGGTGGGGTGGCCAAGGGGTATGCTGGGATTCCCCCGGTGGAGCATTCTGTTGTGATGCAACTGTGTCCACAGAGCACCTCCGCTTGGTGTGGTGCTCCCAAGCTGCCCTCCAAGGCCTGTAAGTTCTCATCCACGCTTGTGGCCAAGGCTTACAGAGCTGCGGGCCAGGCCGCTTCTGCCCTGCATGCCATGGCCTCACTTCAGGTCTATCAGGCCAAGCTGCCCCGGGGTTTTGCAGGAGGCGCGCACTGCTACTGACCTCGCTCTACGGGTGACGAAGGTCACTGCGCGTTCCTTGGGACAGGTGATGTCCACTTTGGTGGTCCAGGAGCGCCACCTATGGCTGAACCTGGCAGACATGAGGGAGCCTGACCGGGCACAGCTTCTCAACTCCCAGGTCTCCCAGGATGGCCTCTTCGGCGACGTGGTAGAGAGCTTTGCCCAGCAGTTCTCTGCCGCCCAGAAGCAGTCCGAGGTCATCAGACACATCCTGCCCCGGCGGCCCTCTGCTGCCTCCACCCTGCCGCCGGCGCAGCCACCTCAGCCTGCTCATTGCCGAGGGCGCCCCCCTGTGGCCTCCTCCACTCCTGCTCAGCCACAGCAGCAGCCTTCACCCCGGCCGCAGCGAGGAGATGGCTGCAGAAGGGCGGCGCAACCCGTCTCTGCCCCTAAGCCTGCAAAACGCCAGGCCAAGCGGCGTTCCTGAAACGGGCGACCCGGAGTTGGAGACGTCAGCTCGTCAGGAGATGGTAGCAGGACCACTCCTTCCCCCGGAGTAGGGCCGGGGGAGAATCCTTTGTTCTCGTTTTCTTTTTGTTCCGCCACTGGCCCTGCGGCCGGTGGTACCCAAACCTTCACTAAAAGAGCTGTTTCCTCTACCTCCGGGTCCCAAGAGGCCACGAACGACAGTTGGCGACGTGCTTCCTCGCCACTCTCGTTCCCCTCTCCCCTTGCCAGTTTCCAGGCAAAGCCGGCCCGAGAACGCTCCGCCTTCTCATGCCCTCTTTGCTACTTGGAGTCAGACGAGTGCCCGCACTCCGCCCCTGCTAAGGGATGCGATGCCTCCCATGCCGGGGCTGTCTGCTACACCACGCTGCCCCACCGTGGGTACGCCTGTAGTCTCCTTGACCCCGCTGGTTCGGTTTCTGGGAGCTCCCCAGGCCTTCCCGCTGGATCATCCGGACGCTCAGGCTCGGCTATGCGATTCAGTTCGCCCGGCGTCCCCCCAGGTTTCGGGGTGTCCCCGTGACGATGGTGGGCAAAGATGCCCCTGTCATGCGCACGGAGGTCGCGACCCTGCTGGCAAAGGGTGCGATAGAGCCGGTCCCTCCAGCTGACATGAAGTCCGGCTTTTACAGTCCTTACTTCATAGTACCCAAGAAGACAGGTGGGTTACGGCAAATTCTGGACTTGCGTGCCTTGAACCGAGCTCTGCACAGACTCCCGTTCAAGATGCTAACGCCCAAACGCATTTTCGAATGCATTCGTCCGATGGATTGGTTTGCAGCGATCGACCTGAAGGATGTGTACTTTCATGTCTCCATTCTTCCTCGACACTCGAGGGGCAGGCATATCAGTACAAGGTTCTCCCATTCGGGTTGGCCCTGTCTCCCTGAGTCTTTATGAAGGTTGCGGAGGGAGCCCTGGCTCCTCTCAGGGAACAAGGTGTCCGTATCCTCAACTACCTCGATGACTGGCTGATCCTAGCTCACTCTCGAGAGCGGTTGTGCGAGCACAGGGATCTGGTGCTCAGACACCTCGCCCGACTGGGTCTTCAGGTCAACTGGGAAAAGAGCAAGCTCTCCCCTGTGCAGAGGATCTCTTTTCTCGGTATGGATATAGACTCGGTCGCCATGTGAACGAGCGAGCGCAGTCACTGCTGAATTGCCTGAGACAATTCGAGGGCAAGAGAGCGGTTCCACTGAAATTGTTTCAGAGGCTCCTGGGGCATATGGCATCCGCAGCGGTGGACATACCGCTCGGGTTCCTCCATATGAGACCCCTTCAGCACTGGCTTCTCGACTGAGTCCCGAGATGTGCATGGCAACAGGGCACGCTCCGAGTGACCATCACTCCGGCCTGCTGCCGAAACTTCACCCCGTGGTTGGACCCCTCGTTTTTACGGGCCGGCGTGCCCCTAGAACCGGTGTCCAGACATGTTGTTGTGTCAACAGATGCCTCTACCACGGGCTGGGGTGCCATGTGCAACGGGCATGCTGCGTCGGGCTCCTGGACAGGACCCCGACTTCAGTGGCATGTCAATTGCCTCGAGTTGCTAGCAGAACGTCTTGCTCTGCACCGCTTCAGGGCCCTGCTGAAGGACAAGCACATTCTGGTCCGCACGGACAACACTGCAACCGTAGTGTACATCAACCGTCAGGGTGGTCTACGCTCCCGCTGCATGTCGCAACTCGCTCACCATCTCCTCTTGTGGAGTCACAAGCATCTGAGGTCGCTTCGTGCCATTCACATTCCGGGCAGGCTCAATCGTGCAGCCGACGAGCTCTCACGGCAGCAGTCTCGCCCCGGGGAATGGAGACTCCACCCCCAGTCGGTTCAGCTGATCTGGGAACACTTCGGAGACGCTCAGGTAGACCTGTTTGCCTCTCCAGAAAATTCCCACTGCCAGTTGTTTTACTCCCTGAACGAGGGCACCCTCGGCATGGACGGCCTGGCACACAGCTGGCCGCTGGGCCTGCGCAAGTATGCGTTTCACCCAGTGAGCCTTCTTGCACAGACGTTGTGCAAGATCAGGGAGGACGAGGAGCAGGTCCTCATGGTTGCGCCTTTTTGGCCCGGCCGGACCTGATTCCTCGAACTTGTACTCCTCGCGACAGCCCCTCCCTGGCCAATTCCTCTGAGGAAGGACATCCTTTCTCAGAGACGGGGCACCCTCTGGCACCCACGTCCCGATCTGTGGAACCTACATGTGTGGGTTCTGTACGGGTCACGGAAGGTTTAGGTACCTTGCCACCACAGGTGGTAACTACCATCATTCAGCTAGAGCCATGTCCACCAGACATGCCTATGCTTTGAAATGGAACCTCTTGGTCACTTGGTGTTCTTCACGGCGTGAAGACCCCTGGAAATGTCCGATTGGGTCAGTGCTTTCCTTTCTTCAGGAGGGGTTGGAACGAAGGCTGTCTCCTTCCACCCTTCCACCAGGTCTATGTGGCTGCCACTTCGGCTCTCTGGGGAGGCATGGTCTGATCATCAGGTTCAGGTGCCCTGGCGCTGCTCTGTCCAGTACATGCGCTCCGCACCTACGTGGACAGAAATCGGTGCCTTAGGACCTCAGACCAGCTCTCTGTCTGTTACGGAGGCAAGCAGAAGGGAAAGGCTGTATCCAAGCAGAGGTTATCCCACTGGATAGTGGATGTTATTGTCCTGGCTTATCAGGCTCAAGACCTGCTATGCCCCCTAGGGGTGAGAGCTCACTTAACTAGGAGCGTAGCTTCCTCCTGGGCGCTGGCGCATGGCGCCTCGCTAGCAGACATCTGTAGAGCTGCGGGCTGGGCGACACCTAACACTTTCGCAAGATTTTATAATCTCCGTGTAGAGCCTGTGTCCTCCTGGGTACTCGCCTCTTCGGGCCAGTAAGGACCTGCTCGGTGTCAATCCGCTTGCTGCTGAAACTTCCACCCTGCGGGCTGGGTACCTCAGAGTTCTTATGTATCACCACCTTGGTAGATACCTGCCTTCTGTAAGTCCTCCCATGGGCAGGCAGCCTGCTAGCATACGTCCAGCTGGAATATGCTACCCAGTGTATTCTGTGTGAGCTTAGGCCCTTACTCATGCTGGCCTCATGACAGGGTGCTATCACTCACACGGGTCGCTGGAAGACAGCCATGTGGCGTTTTGTAAGGGACCCCATTCGTAACGTTGAACGTGAACGACTGAAAGGGAACGTCTTGGTTACATATGTAACCCTCGTTCCCTGAAGGAGGGAACGGAGATGTTACGTCCCCTTGCCACACCGCTGTTCCGCTGAACGGCCGGGTCACTGGCTCGGCTCCTCAGCGAAGACTTGAATGCGAGTTGCTCACGTTGCTCCTTATATACCCGCTCTGCGGGGCGGAGCTCGCGATGCAAATCCCGCAGACCAAGGTACTTTGTGTACCATTGGCTCGTTTTGTACCACTCGAAGGTGATTGGGCTCTCAGGCGAGATCCCATTCGTAATGTATTCGTTCCCTCCTTCAGGGAACGAGGGTTACATACGTAACCAAGACGTTACGTTTAGTAACCGAGTGCGTTCCCTTTCAATACTACACTCATCTGCTAGATGCATATGGGAACAGTACAATCGTGCTGTACTAATGTAGTGGAACAACAAAAAGTATGAACTTCCATAAGCATCCAATGCCAATAAGAAGTTGACAATCAATCCAAGGCTAAGACCGGCTGAGCTTCCTGAGGTCACATTCGGCCTGGTTAATCGTTCAAGAGTACTCCTGTAACATTGACACCCAGGGGTCGAAAGCTAACAGGTGAACTGATGCTAGAGAGCTTGAGCGTGATACGGCCAAGGCTTCTCTGCCAGATCTGTTTACGCAGCGCGTGTCTTTTCAAGCAGAAAGGACCCTGGTCTGTAAGGCAGGGACTTTCAGTTTATAAAACCTTGCGAATGTGGCTTGAGAGGCCCAACCTGGACGCATCACAAATATCCCCAATGGACACACCACTGGACCATGCCCAGGATGAGGTGATGCCTGTAGTTGAGTGAGCCCGTACTCCAATGGGGCATATACTTTCATATACTATCCATCTAAAGAGTCTGCTTCATGACCGGAAGCGCTTTGGTGCAGTTACTGAAGCTGACAAAGAGTCGTTCAAATCGCCTATAAGGACCGAAGGGTTCAATATATATTCTCAGAGATCTGACAGGACAGAGCAGAGATAACTTTCTGTCCTCTTCAGAGAGAGGAATAATAATGACCTGTGCTTTGAATGGAGTGGTTCAGACTCCTTGCACGCCTTAAGAAGTGGATAACCGCACTGTTTCTGCTCACTGACTGGCCCGCAATAGGGGCATAAGAGGCCACTATAGCCGCCACATAGACTTTGAGCGTGGATGGGGAGCGTCCCTTATCCAGCAGCTCTTGCAGAAAGGATAGCACCTCTGTCAGATCTGAAGTATGAGGGTCTTTGCTGCAGTTTAGACACCAAGCAGAGAAAAAAACCCATAGATCATCTCATAGATGGGGCTCTAGCCTCTGAAATTGTGTTTAACCTGCTAACCAGCAATCCCCCCGCCCCCCCCCCCGCCCCCCCTTGGGGATTTACAGCTAACATTTACCTAATTTAAAATTGTAATAGTTCCTGACTTCAGTGTGCTACACACACCGTTTTTGGCAAGAAGAACATTCAGGCTTTGATGTCCATCATCCAGTGCTGATAATGCTCAAAAAGCTAAAAAGTTAAAGACACTGAAGTGGCTTGAAAAAAAAATTGTACCACCCTGATTTTTACTTTAAATTTTTTCATATAAAATCTAGAAAAGTAATGGGTTGAAAGTCATATGTCTCATGAGTTTCTATTTCACATCTGAAGAAGATACCATGAAAAATTTGATTCATGCAACCATTTTTCTGAGACTATGTCTAGCACCCCCCCCCCCCCCCAAATTTAAATATTTACCAAAAAATATTTACCAAATGTATTGAAGGGTTCTACAAATCACTGCATAGTTTTTTTTTTCAATTATAAAACAATATACAGAATCTTAGACATTGTATATACAATAAGAATAATTTGAGTAATAATAATAAAAAAATAAAAAAATAATAAGAATTAACTATATGCCAATTACAGTACATAAAGAGATTGCTAGAAATACAGCATTTACACTGATTGACACTCAAACAGATGCTAATCACATGCTGATGGCCTTAATACAGATGGTAATTATACAGATGTGCCATATATTCAGTAATCACATTCTATTCATATAGACCACATTCACACTGATAGCTGTCTAACG
This sequence comes from Carassius carassius, assembly GCF_963082965.1. Lineage (NCBI taxonomy): Eukaryota > Metazoa > Chordata > Actinopteri > Cypriniformes > Cyprinidae > Carassius > Carassius carassius. Next base: position 46,987,986 of record NC_081756.1, read on the forward strand.
CTGATTATCAGTCTTAGAGATGGCAATCATATAGATATAGCCACATTCCTCACAAAACACATAAACATATATGAAAAATGTTAAAGAAAAAAAAAATTATTTGTGCGAAAAGCAGATCGCTAAGTTACGCCAACATCAGATGACAGGTGTATCACAGCATGCATCAAAAGCCATCACGATAGAGTGCCAGAGTTCAAATAAACTATATTCCGCTTATCTTTGATTTTTTTTTTTTTTTTGTGGATGGTCTCATTCTGTAAGTGACACTGTATGCTACAAAACCAAGCTGTTTTTTACTACCGTGACATAGTTTTTTTAGCGTACCGCAGGTTATTCCTTAACGGATACAAACAATACTGTCCACGACGAAATGAGACATAAACAAAGGAATTACTATCCATATTATAACGTTATTACGTCGTTGGACTAAAAGTGCACTATGAAATGTCATTCAGTGGACCCTTCATTTTCTAACTTAACCAGGATTTACAGCTGTGGATGTGTTTATGACTCATTATTATGACAAATCTGGTACATACTGCATTTTGTTTATGCATGTTTTGATGTATACTGCTTACACAAATTTTAGCAAATACATTCCTCATAAGCTTTTTTATTGAAAAACAGCGATCTGTCGTCGATGCTTGAGGCTTAGACCTTTATAATGATATATAGTTTGTACTGATGAATTTTGTCCCTTTCATTTAATCTATTCGTAAAATTGACACATGCCAAAAAAGAGCATTCAGAGTGCCGGCGTCCAGGTGTGGGTTAATAGGATAAGACTCACTCTTGGAGGCTCGAAGGCTCCCATCGAGCAGCCAGAGGTGCAAGGCCCATAGGTCGGGCAGAGGATGCCATATTGTCCCATTCGCTTGATAGAGGAGATCCCGTCTCAGTGGAATGGGATTTTGCAGATCCTCTGCTTAGCCATTGGTTTGTTTTAAGTACACTGCACAAACCAATGGCTGTGCAATTTTCATTGCGTGAATAAAAAAAGGCTTCAGTTCAGGAGAAAAAAGGCTTTTTCCCATATGCGTCTAGCAGACGCAGTACGAGGTACTATCAAAAGGGAACATTGTGTTCACACAACGCCTCTGGACTTACTCCTGATTTCTCTCAACATGGAAACAGAAGAGCTGTCAGCCAATCAATGGGAAAACAAAGTAACCGGTGTTATTATTTGAAAACGTAAATCAGACATTTTCTTGTAAATGAAAAAGTAATGCGTTACTTTACTAGTTACTTGAAAATAAGTAATCTGATTACGTAACTTGCGTTACTTTTAATACGTTACCACCCATACTGATTAAGTATTCAAAAAGATTATTGTAAGTTCACGCTTAAGTATATTCTTTTGAAGTAAATTATTTCAATAATAGATGCTTTTTTTAAGTATGATAAAGTGTACCCTTAGTGAGGTTTTTTTTTTCAAATTGCTAAACTTAAGTATATAGTGCTTTGGCACTAAAAAGAGGAATGCTGAACACCCTAGCCTAGAGAGACTCACAACATGCTGTGAATGAAAAGGACAGACTATAATAGCAAAAAAAAAATACACAAACTAACAGCCTCTAAGTGATCAGAATGTGAAGAAAGACAGATGTTATGCAAGGATCAGAGCATCACAGCACCATGGGGTCAAAAAGAGGAGCCCTGGTGGAAATGGGAAAACAATAATGAGAGAATTAAATATACCCAGCAGATGAAAAATAATAACATATCGATCTCACAAGTAGCACTTTAAAGGTGCATAATACCCTGATTCCTGATATTGATCAGGGCTTGTGCTCAGTGTTAGCTTTTGGCTGGGACCCCCAGTGAATGGGTGATTGGCTCAGATTTTGGTCATGTTATTTATATAGCCTTATTTTGGCCTGCGGGAGCTGAGTCACCTGATGTCGCATGAGCTGCATTCTGTTTGCTGCATGAGGGGGTCAACATGGGTTAAAAACACTTGATTGCATTAGTGCTTAAAAGGGCAAAAAAATAGCAAGAGCAAGTCATTTAAACTTGAACCATTGATGAAACATACTGTTTTTTACGTGAACTTTAGATGGCTGCACTCAGGTGGCCAATAATAGACTCCTGTGATAAAAAAATTATTCGATTTTGCACCGAACAACACCCAAACTACCAGCCATATAGTTGAAATGGATGCTGTACTATGAAAGCTTACAAGTCTCTATGATATTGTGTGGCCATATTACCAAAACCATCTTAACAACTGTATATTATATATATATATATATATATATATATATATATATATATATATATATATATATATATATATAAAGCAGCATACTTTTAATTCAAGTCAAACAGAAACACTATACTTTAAAAGAATATACTTAAGTGCAAACTAAATGTAATAAAAATGCTTTTGGATAGTTGTGATGAGTGGGGCGGGGCCGAGGGATGTGGGAACACGAGCGATGCTGGTGGAGTGATTGGGAAATCAGCGACACCTGCGACCCACCACCGGTCTCGAGTCCCACAGAGGAGATGGAAGGATATAAAACTGGAGCGACGACAGTGAAGGACGAGAGAGGACCAGGCCTGGGCTTTATTTTATGTTTTGGTTTTTATTTGTGCGCATCAGTCGTCCGTGAGGGGCTGATGCGCTGTTTTGTGTTTATTTTGTTATTAAAGTCTTTATTTGATTGTCCGCCGGTTCCCGCCTCCTTCTTCCGGATGAATATGGAGTTTGTATTATTACAATAGTTAACTGCATGTAAGTTGCAGCAAAAAAAATTGCATTATTGTTTAAATTAATATTTAAATTCAATTATAGTTGAACTTAAAATGCAACTGAACTTAGGAATTAAGTAGGACTTAAGTACATCTTTATTTGCAATTTCATTATTACTTCTATCGTCTTTAAAATATGGTTAAAGTGTACTGCTGAATGTACTGGAAAGCATTTATGGTAAACTAAAATACATGTTAAGATTTGATCAGTTCAGTATTCTAAATGAGAACCTTAATGATATCGGCATGGTTACTAAATGGATACATTTCTGAGTTAGGATATTTCTGTAATATTTCCCCTATAGATATGGCTCAGGTTATAGCAATTTTAACCTGTTTTATCATCCAGCAAGTGAAAATAGCAAGTTCAATCTCCCTGAAATGTAATAGCACACAGAAAGCTGCTTGATTTCAGGTATCATTCATGTCTGTAGTACAAACATGCAGAATGAGTTGAAGTTTATTGCTATTGATTTGTGAGGGGGGGGGGGGGGGGATAGTCTGCTTTATTGTGTTGAATGTGCACTTGTAGTGTACTGCAATCTTTAAAGTATATTTTGTGTGTGTGTGTGTGTGTGTGTATTCTGCCCACAGTATATATATAAAATAAATGTTAAATATATGTTGTTAACACACACACACATATACATATACATATACATATATATATATATATATATATATATACATATATATATATATATATATATATATATATATATATATATATATATATATATATTCTGTGTGTATTTACACTTTGATCTGTGCGGCTGACATAGAAGTGAGTAAGCTGTCTGTGTTCAGCTCATATTCTCCAAAATGGTGCTACGGTGATCCGGAGAGACACAGAGAAGACAAATTGATGAACAAAGTCATTATTTTTGTTTTCTGCGCGTACAAAACATATTCTCACCACTTCATAAAATTCAAATTGAACCACTGATGGCAGATGAACTATTCTGAAGTGGTCTTTAGGGTAAGTCGTGGCCTAACGGTTAGAGAGTTTGACTCCTAACCCTAAAGTTGTGGGTTCGAGTCTTGAGCTGGCAATACCATGACTGAGGTGCTCTTGAGCAAGGCACCGATGGACCAACACCAGCAGATGATATTGCACCCCAAATCATCACATCATCATCATCATCATCATATCATCACTGTGGAAACTTGGACTTCATGCAACTTGGGCTATGTGCTTCTTCAGACTCTAGGACATTGGTTTCCAAATGGAATACAAAACTTGCTCTCATCTGAAAAGAGGACTTTGCACCACTGGGCAACAGTCCAGTTCTTCTCCTTAGCCCAGGTAAGATGCCTCTGACGTTGAAAGTGGTTTACAAGAGGAACACAAATACGACAAATTCCTTGACACGTCTGTGTGGTGGCCCTTGATGCCTTGACCCCAGCTTCAGTCCATTCCTTGTGAAGTTCACTCGATTTTGCTTGACAATCCTCATAAGGCTGCGGTTCTCTCGGCTGGTTGTGCATCTTTTTCTACCACATCTTTTTCATCCTTCCACTCAACTTTCTGTTAACATGTTTGGATACAGCACTCTGTGAACAGCCAGCTTCTTTGGCAATACATGTTTGTGGCTTACACTCCTTGTGAAGGGTGTCAATGATTGTCTTCTGGACAACTGTCAGATCAGCAATCTTCCCCATGATTGTGTAGCCGAGTGAACCAAACTGAGAGACCATTTTGAAGGCTCAGGAAACCTTTGCAGGTGTTTTGAGTTGATTAGCTGATTCACAAGTCACCATGTTCTAATTTGTTAAGATTATTGAGAGAATTGGTGTTTTTTTTTTGTTAAATGAGAGCCAAAATCATCACAATTAAAAGAACCAAAAACTTAAACTACTTCAGTCAGTGTGCATTGAATTAATTTAATACACGGGTTTCACAATTTGAGTTGAATTACTGAAATAAATGAAATTTTCTACAACATTCTAATTTATTGAGATGTACCTGTATATATCATTTTTGTTTTGTTTTTTTGGATGCCGTACTTTGAAAGTAATTTATTAGCAAAGTGGGACACTCTTTGCACACAGTGCCAAATCTGTCACTTTGGATTTTATACACTGTAAATCCATAATGCTATCATGTATATTACATGTTCTTTTCTATCTTGCAATGCATGTAAAAGAAAAGGACAATTAAAGCGACTCTGATGTATGATGTCAGCTGGACTATAGCGGAGTGTGAAACTGTCACAGTGCGTATCACACTGCTGTGTTAACAATAGTCATGTCTTTTGCCCAGAGACTGTAGAGGCCTAGATAGAATATGACATATGAGAAATTCCAAAGCAGAAGGCTGAAGACTGGATTATATTAGCATTGGATGGAAAACAGGTGGGCTTTTATTGGCTATGTGATAATGTCAGTCTAAGAGTCTCTGTCACATTCTGCAAACACAGAAGACTGGAGCTCTACAATTCATAGCAGCTTGTCATGTGTGCGGATGTATGTAGCGGCTTCTATTCATGGGGCTTGGTGTGTGTTGTCCAACTTAGATGATGCAAAGCCAAAGGAAGCAGCTGTTTAGTAGGCAAAAGGGTTTTGAACTCAAATAGAATAGTGGGAACTCTTGCAGTGTTTGTCAAGGAAGGACTCGTGTGGTCCTTATCAATTATAGACATGTATCAAGCTTGAATAATTAATGACAGTATTCGGAGTTCCTCGTAATTATGTTCAGAAGAAGTCATAACTTGAAATTAAAGTCTACAGACTTAAAGACTAAGGTTGGTCCTGTGCTGAAGATGAAGTACTTGTGTTCAGCTGTGGACCCAGGAGGGTAGAAATGAATGACAGATGCTTGAGAGATTACAAAGAATTATAATAAGGTGCAGAAATATGGATGGGGAGTCGAGCACACTTATGATCCTCCTAGAATTGACATACGGGACTATTTGTAAATAACTGAGGCACGGCACCAGAAAAATACTGGAATCCATTATTATGAAATATGTGGGATACTGCAAAAACAAATGGTTTTTAGAAGCAGCCGATTTTGGATCATATGAACCATATGTTGGAGTGGAAGAAGATCTGCTCCATCGTGAGGCTTTTAAAATATTAACCTTGAGATTAATTATAAGATATCCATATGCTATTTTAGTTAGAGGTCATAGCTAATAGTGAAAGTAATTTAAAAAAAAAAACACTTAAATAAATACTTTGTTGTGTGTGTGTATATATATATCATGGCCCCTTTACATTTGCCTTTAAAATAAAAAATAAATAAGTACTATATATATGCATAATGTCAGTTATTCTATATAGAGATTCATTACATTTAGCTGATGCTTTTATCCAAAGCGACTTACAATTGCTATATATGTCAGAGATTGCACGCCTCTGGAGCAACTAGGGGTTAAGTGTCTTGCTCAGGGACACATTGGTGTTCAAATGGATTCAAACCTGGGTGTCTCACACCAAAGACATGTGTCTTATCCACTGCGCCAACACCAACCCATATAATTCAGTGAAGTTTAACAGCAAAACTTTTCTTTGGTGCTTCTCTCTTAAGGGGAATCAATACATTTATTGTCTGATGGCTACCAGCGGAGCCGCTTCTGCATTTACAGGGAGCAGAAACTATATTTTTAGGCCAAGTAACAAGGATATTGAAAATTGAGTCAAGGAGAGAGGGAGAATAAAAGAGAATGAGTGTACTAAGCTGGACTGACAGACTCCATTGTAAGAAGAGCCAGTTCCAGGGAGCGGAGGACTGGAGAGCCTGCAGCTTTCATACATCGAAAGTACAGACAGGGATAGAGTTTCTATAGAGAACATGTTGGAGATGCAAATTCTGACTCTGCACAGAGAGCTAGGAGTCTTTAGTAGGGGCTGGTGTTCAGAAGAAAGTTGATACATAAACTTGACAGAGCACGTTCGGTTCCCATTAAATTGGATTTGCCCACTTCTTTTCATTCTTTGAAAGAAAATCAAAATCCTGTGGCGTGCTGCTCTTGACAACGGCAGTTGGAAGCAAAGCAACATATTGTGCAGTTTGTTTTTGGCTCTGAGAAACTATATGTTAGACAGGGAGAGCTGGAAGGTGGGGTGAATTTCTCACTGTGGTAAAAAGTTAAAAGCACAGCTGTCAGATCACAGGGAACAGACTAGAACATAAGGAACATCTCACCTAAGGATGTGATAAGGGCTAAACTCACCCAGTTGAAGCAGGAGAAAGTAAAAGATGAAAGTTCTGAGTGTACTGTATTGAACTGCTATATTAAGTAACCCAGATAATCAAATGAGATCCCACTAGCTGTGCTAGTTTTATATCTATTATTTCAGTGCACAGTTTTTCTTCTCATGTAATAATAAATCTATAATCTATATTTCTTGTGAAAAATAAGTGAACTTAATTGTATTCAATGTGTACTTGTATTGCACTTTAAAGTACAGTATATTAAAAAACTACTTGCAGATAGAACTATTAATCAAATAAAAGACCACATAAGTGGTGTAAAGAGAGACACTTTCAAGAATGTTTCTTCACCCTTTTAAAAAGTGCACATTGTAATAATGTCAAATTAAAAATGTAACTTGAAAGTACATTTTCCATCATTATGTTTTAATAATCTTTCGTGCATGCGACGTGCTGACTTAGCAAAACACGTCAAGTACTTGAAAATAATTTTAACTCTAGTGTGTTAATACTCTAAACTCTAAGTTAATATATGCTAAAATGCTACTTCATTGCAAATGTGCATTTACAAATATATTTATATACATTTTATTTAAATTCCGATAGAAATTATATTAAATTTTATATGCAGTACATTTGGCAGTACAATCATATTTGAAAGACTACAAAAATTACAAAAAGTAATTATTAAATCACATATAAATATGTACTTATGTTGTGCTTAAGTGTATGAAGTGGGTCAAAACTGGGTGAATTAAGTGGGTCAAAGTCACTCCAAAGTTCAGCTAATTATATTTAATATAAATTTAAACCATAATACATTTCCATGTAAATTAGTGTCCGAAAACATTGCATTCAATTCATGTTTAAGCATGTTCTTTTTTAGTATATATATATATATATATATATATATATATACTACACTTAGACATTAGTGACTAGTTAATGTTGGTAGGTGTGCTTAGAAGGCTATGACTTATTTAAATGTATGTCTTCATAATGCATTACCAAAGCCTTGATTTCTACTGTAGACATGATTTCCACAGAGAATGTCAATCTGTGACACAGTTTTGACATAAAAGATGGATTTCACATGCAGGAGGGATTCTCTCCAAGTATCCTCTTGTCCATGATGTTAAGCTGGTGTTGAGAGCAGCATGGGGGGTGTCGACTCGACACCTCTGTGTCATTAAGTACACTTTAAGAATACTAAAAAGCCATTTTATCACAGTAGGAAAATGAACAAATTCGCCCTGTTTCACCAACAGAAGACCTAGTGCTGCTAAATGCATAAGTGCTGATAAATGACTCCTTAAATGTCACTTTCAACACACAACCTCCTGTCCTTTACCATGGAATAGCACACATTTACTGTAGGACACATCATGAAGTGCAGGCACGAAGGTGTAGCTTTCAGCTCTATATAGGGTGGCCATCCTTCTGGTTTTGAAACACCAGAAGGAAACACTCATTGAAACACTGAGTCAAAGATCCAATAAGCCAATAAGACTGTTTCTAAATTTGAAAATGCATACTAGTATACAGTACTAATCTTACTATTTTTAGCTAGGGTGACCACCTGGTAATAAGCCCAAGGGGGGACAAGGGGTACGTTTCTGAGGGACAATGTGGGACACCCCATGGGCAGACTCACTGATAGTGGTTTACCCATTTCTAGCACATACCACCTTACATGGTATATTAATAATGCCCTATTCCCCTAAACATGTGTAATTGCTGATGTATGCTACTTACAGAATTGACAGATGCACTTCCACTTACGATTTACTTTAGCTATTTTATTAATTTTTCATTACAATTTATTCACTTTAAATAAATTATATTATAAAATTATAGGATTAAAATGAATTGTAGTTGCTCAACACCACAGGAAAAGTTAAAAAAAAAAGTCTGACATCACAACTCAAGGGAAGGGAATTCACTCATTCACTAATCCCTATATAGTGTATGGCAGTTGAGTTCACTATTCAGGAAGGCGTGAATAAATAAATAAATGAACGGATTCGGACAGTGACGTATAACCTACACTGCGAGTGAGACTTGGAGCTGTTGCAAAAACATTGCCATGTGTACTTTTATATTACATCTACCTAATTTTAGAAAATAATACTAATAGCAATAATACTCAAAATTACTTTATATTGCAGTTATACATACATCCCGCGTCAGCTTTGTGGTTTCATCGATAGTAGCTATATAGACGGTTTCAACGGCCACAACATAAACAAACGTTACTGCGCATGCACGCTTTTTTGGACCTAACTTAACTTCCGGTAGACTTCCAAATAGAATCAATAACAACAGCCAAGTCCCTCTAGAGTAGATAATTTTTGATAACAAACAAAATATGTTTGCCGCGTGGATCAGGCGGACTTAATGAAAATGCAAATTCATTCTTTGGCAGCAGGAGATGTTTTAAAGCATAGACATAAAGCGCAAGAAATAGAGGTTTCCCCAGTAACAGTTGTAAACATAGCAGAGCTGGTACGCTCACACGCTGCTTTATCAGGCATATAACACGCAAGTCTTCCTTCAGAAATACAGCGAAATAAAAACACCTGTGCCTCGTTTTGATATTTAAACATATAAATGTAAGGAATTATTATTATTAAACGTGCAGTACGTAACGTTAATCATGTTTATTCAGTGAAACCTTTTTGAAAATCGATCAGTTTTAAAATTGTGGCGAGTCTCCATAAATAAATAAATGTATGGGAAACACATCCCGCAGCACAACCACCTGACCCCAACTTCAGTCTACTCATCACCTTGACTTTAACTGCGTTTGTAGAAGGCACTGCAGCCAGACCGATATACACAACACAGACCGGAAGTTTACTTAGGTCCAGGCGCGTGCGCCCGACGAAACCGTCTATAGTAATAATATATATATATATATATATATATATATATATATATATATATATATATATATATATTGTAATGCTTTTATAATTATATTGTAATGCTTTTACAATATAGTTGCTATTAAAATAACGTACTGAGAACAAAAATAAACACACATAAACGTTCATAATTATGTATTTATTACTTTTAGTATCTTGAGACTTGCTCAAGCAGCGTTTTGAGCTCAGATAAGATGGTTGTTGAGCGTCCACAGGCGACTGTTAATTTTACATCGGAATAGCCTACACTACCTGTTATTAACGGAAAAATGTCAATTATCCACCAAATTATCATTTTTGTAAGTTAACAATGATGCCACCTCAGTAAATTAGTCAAATAGTAAACTGAGTTATTGCCTACATAACATATTTTAATATAAATAATGTAGGAAAAACGTTAAAACAGAAATAATAAAGATGTAAACTTCATCTCTCATTCAAACTCGCTCGCTCCCGCTCTCGCAGTAGCGTGCTGAACTGTCAAGTAATGTTCGTTTGGCTGCCTGTGGCTCGAGGATATAGAGCCATCAACTTTTTTTGAGCAAGCATTGATTTTGCGTGACACAGTCTCAATTTGGGCTTCAAACACTGTGCGCGCACGCGCTACACGGGACGGGTGGTCACCCTATTTTTAGCATACATTTTAATGAAAGAAATAATTAGCGTAGTATGCAATTCTGAAATCAACAAGTTACTTTCTTCCTTCCTGAATAAATCAGTCATTTTGAATGAATCGGTTGAATTAGTAAAACTATTATTAACGTATTAAAATTTGCTGTCACCTGCTGCAGGTTTAGTTTCATATTTAAATAATAATTTTTTGGTTCTATATTTATTTTATTTTAAATTTATATAATTAATTTCATAAGATTATTTATGCAATTGCAACTGCAGTGTAAATGCATTCATGGCATCTATCTATCTATCTATCTATCTATCTATCTATCTATCTATCTATCTATCTTGGCTTCATTGAATCCTACAAAGTGTCCTCCTTTTTGGTGCTATAGAAACAACCACCCTACATCTGAGGCATGCACATCTTTATATATATTTCTATACCCTTCCCCACAGATAGAGCCATTATAAGAGTATATTATCTGAAGCTGACATTCACACGTTATGGCTAACCGCTGTGGTGTACCCAATTTCCCAGGGACTGAAGCGCCAATGGGGTGAAATGGGGTTTATTTTTAACATACCAGTTATATAACCGCACGCCAACAGCCCAGTCATTTAAATGGTAAAACTTGTGTCCTATGTAGAGTGGGAGCTGCTGTAGCAATGCAGTGGGCCCATGCAGTAGCACGAGCAAAAGGTTAACACAGCAGGGGGAGTTAATATCTTAATGACACTATAATGAATGGTGAAATATGGGCGCAATGAGGAAATATGTGTGAGTGAAGAGAGAGGACGCATATATGCGTTAATTATCACCCACGTGGCCCGGTGGATGCTGGGAAAGATAGTCCACTAATGAGAGCAATGAGAGTACTTTGCATTACCTCTAGGGATGCGGGAGTTTAGCCGATTGAAGAGTGGTGGTTGGTTTTCACATGTGGAGGAAAAGGGTGTGTAAATTAAGGGGCTTCATTATCACATATTTCTTTGCAGTGATTCCTCAGATGTTCTCCAGTAATTGCCTTTCATGAACTTCACTTACAAAAAAAGTGCCATGGTACAGTGATAATGTACAATGATATATTTAAATATAAGTTAGGACATGGTTAGACGACCCTCCAGGTGTTTTTTTTTTTTCTTGATAGAAGTAGAAGGAATGAATTTTCATTTCAACACATTTAATGAATGGTCATGTTCCCTATCTGTCGGTCACTACGAGTTATGTCGAACGACATATGGGGTCTCACTTGGGAGGCCAATCATCTCTGAGTTTAAGAGAAAACGCCAATGAAAATCGGCTAGTGGATTTAACATACCTGAGCCACTCCCCGTGCCAACGGGTATAAATAGGGCGACAGGTGCATCCACTCATTAGATTTTTGCTTCGGAGCCGAGTGGTTGTATGAAAGCTGTTATACTCCACAAAGCCATTCATCTGCTGTGTCGGGAAGCTGTTCTGTTTGGCGGTACGGCGCAAACAGTGGTGTCCCTTTCAGCGATTCCCCCGGGCGCTTCAACTAAGAGAGCAGATTTCCTAAAAGAGCAAATAACGGACAATTCACGTCTTTTTAAAGACGCCGTTTCGTCCGCGTCTTTCATGGCAACGCTGTGATCGCGTCTCCCCTTTCTTAAAGGGAAAGGAGCAGACCCCTCTGTCACTACCCGTTCCAGTTTCTCTGCCACGAGCAGAGGACCGCCGGCTAGTGCTCTGGGAGATTTGAAGGTGACAGTGAGAGCTTCTCCGCCGGGCCACGCCCCACGGACCTCTTACCCCTTCCGCAGTGTTTGTCCTGTGCACCTGCTGGGTGATTTTGCTGGACTGTCTTATGGCAGTCCCAACGGGTCATTCAGTTTGCCGCCGGGAACAGATGTCGATTGCAGTATCAGGGATGGGCTGTTGACCTCTGTGGATGAAGATTCGGCGGGGCTGCCCCCCTCGGGTGTTGTCGCCACTGCCGAATTGGACCCAGAGTTGACAGCCGTGCTTGCCCGGGCAGCTGTGAGCATCAGGATGGAGGTGAATGCACCGCCCAGCCCTGAGTGCTCATGGCTGTTTGATTGGTTCTCGTTGTAGAGCGCGGCTCACAACCGCGTTTTGCTCTGGTTCCTTTCTCCCGGATGTGCATGAGGAAGTGATGTAGTCGTGGATGGCCCCTTTTTATGGCCGGAAGCAGCTCATTTCGTTCCTCCATCCTCAGCTAGGGGGCAGCTAGGGGTGCGTCGACATTCCCCAGCAGGAGAGTGCGATTGCGGTGCACTTGTGTCCGCAAAATGCCGCCACTGGGAGGAATAGTCCGCGCCTCTCACCCAAGGCCTGTAAGCTGTCGGCCGCTCTCGCTGCCAAGGCTTACAGTGCGGTGGGCCAAGCTGCCTCTGCTCTGCATTCCATGGCTATCCTGCAAACTCACAAAGCCAAGGCTTTAACAAATGCACGAGGGTAGAACCAACCCGAGGTTGATGCAGGAGCTGCGCACGGCAACTGACCTCACCTTTCCGGGTGACGGAAGTCACGACACAGTCCCTCGGGAAGGCGATGTCCACTCTGGTGGTCCAGTAGTGCCGTTTCTGGTTCAGCCTGGTCTGTATAAGAGACGTTGACAAAGTGCACTTTCTCGATGCTCCCATCTCCAAGGCTGTCCTGTGTGGCGACGCTGTCAGGGACTGTGCCCAGCAGTTCCTGACAGAACAACAGCAGACTGAGGCCATACAGCACATCTCGCCACGTCGTGATCCTCCGGTTGCCACCATTCCGTCACGGGCAGTGCCTCAGCCTGCTCGTCGCCGTTGGTGCCCCCCTGCGTCCTCCACACCAGCTCCGCCCCGTGCTGAGAGTTCTTCGAGGCCGGCACGTTGAGCCCCGCGCAGGAGAGCGGCGCCTCCCATGTCACTTCCGGCTGCAAAGTCCTCTAGGAAGACGACTAAGCGGCCCTGACACGGGCAACTCAGAGATGTGGGAGACTGCTCTTCAGGAGCTGGTGGAGACAGAGCCACTCCTTTCCCCGGGGGAGGGCCAGGTGGAGAGTCCTCAGTTTTTGTTTCTTTCTGTTCCGCCGCTGGTCCAATGGCTGGCGGCACCCACTTTTTCATAAAAGAGCAATTTCCCTTCCATCCGAGTTGCAAGGCTGCAAGGGACCTTCTCTCTCAGGGGCTTGGCACCATTTGGCTCCTGTGTCCAGATCTTTGGAACCTCCACGTGTGGCTCCTGGACGGGACGCGGCAGACCTAAGTGATCTGCCCCCAGCGGTGGTAGACACTATCACTCAGGCTAGAGCCCCCTCTACGAGGCAGGCCTATGCTCTGAAGTGGAATCTGTTCACAAATTGGTGTTCTTCTCACCGAGAAGACCCCCGGAGATGCCCGGTCAGAGTCGTGCTTTCTTTCCTGCAAGAAGGGTTGGAGCGTGGGCTGTCACCCTCCATCCTGAAAATGTATGTGGCTGCCATTGCAGCCCATCACGATGCAGTGGACGGCCGTTCCCTGGGGAGGCATGACCTGATCGTTAGGTTCCTGAGGGGTGCCAGAAGGTTACATCCTCCTAGGACACCCACTGATTCCCTCCTGGGATCTCTCTATTGTCCTGTCGGGACTTCAGAGGGGTCCCTTTGAGCCGCTGGATTCAGTCAAGCTTAAGTTCCTGTCCCTCAAGACAGTACTCCTGATCGCGCTCACTTCCATCAAGAGAGTCGTGGACCTACAAGCATTTTCGGTAAGTGAAGAGTGCCTTGTGTTCGGGCAGGCCTACTCTCACGTTGTCCTGAGACCCCGGCCGGGATACGTGCCCAAGGTTCCCACCACTACCTTCCGAGACCAGGTGGTGAACCTGCAAGCACTGCCCCTGGAGGAGGCAGATCCAGCCTTGCCGTTGCTGTGTCCCGTAAGAGCGCTTCGCATATACATGGACCACACCCAGAGCTTCAGAAGCTCTGAGCAGCTCCTGGTCTGCTTTGGAGGTCAGCAGAAGGGGAAGGCTGTCTCCAAACAGAGGTTGGCCCACTGGATAGTGGATGCCATCGCCTTGGCATACCATTCCCAAGGCGAGCCTTGCCCCCTGGGGGTGAGGGCCCACTCCACACGGAGTGTGGCCTCCTCCTTTGCGCTGGCTCACGGCGCCTCTCTGGCAGACATCTGTCGAGCTGCGGGCTGGGCGACACCCAACACCTTTGCGAGGTTTTACAACCTCCGTGTAGAGCCAGTTTCTTCCCGTGTGTTGGGTAACAGGTAATTGGTGGGAAGGGCTGGCTCGGTGTCGAGCTTGCTGCGCCATTCCCCCTAACACGGGGATGTGAGTGCCTTTCTTCTCCGAGTAGAGTTCCCCGGTTGGCGTACCCTGGTCGAGCATCCTCCAGCACCCTCGGCAGTCAGACTTGGCGGAGCAGTCTGTCGCCAGGCCCAGTACTGGTGTTAGCATGCCCGGAGTTCCGGTCAGCCCCTGTACTGGGCTAGGTGTTCATATGGCATGGTTCCCTACGGGTAATCCCATATGTGTATTCTTCCACGGTAAGGTTTACCTCTTGGCTAACCCGTGTCTTCCCTTGACAGACCCGTTCTGTCAGTCTCTTCTGGCAGCCGTTCCATCCCTACTCTAAGGTAGGACCTGCCTCAGAGACCCCTTCCATATGTAGTACTGCCTCCTGGGTCAGTCCATATCAGTATCTCCACATGCCACCTCGCTACGGGTAGGATGTGGTCTCCGTAGCGACCTTTTCCTAAGGCTCGCTTCCCCATTGCCATTCCCAAGGTTGAAATCCCTTCCAAACTAACTTTGTGTGGGGGGAACAGCAGCGTGGCCTTCTCCAGCAGCGATGAACTCTCCCTTTGGCCCCTTCGTACCAAGGTCAGTGAATTTGCGCTGGGGCTTTGGGAAGGTTACGACCTTAAGCATAGCTTTTGTGGCACGCCAGGGCTTGTCGACAATTGCAGCGCCACAGGGTTGTGACGGTGTTCAGATTGTGGCGTTTTCCATAGGACCCCATATGTCGTTCGACATAACTCGTAGTGACCGACAGATAGGGAATGTCTCGGTTATGTACGTAATCCTCGTTCCCTGATGGAGGGAACGGAGACGTTATGTCCCCATGCCACAACCTTGAACCGGTCGCTGTTGCCGGGACATGTTCTCGGCTCCTCAGCGTAAAACCTAATGAGTGGATGCACCTGTCGCCCTATTTATACCCGTTGGCACAGGGAGTGGATCAGGTATGTTAAATCCACTAGCCAATTTTCATTGGCGTTTTCTCTTAAACTCAGAGATGATTGGCCTCCCAAGTGAGACCCCATATGTCGTTCGACATAACGTCTCCGTTCCCTCCATTAGGGAACGAGGGTTACGTACGTAACCGAGACATTCTTATGCTCTTCACTTTCTTATTTCATCTGAATATTGACATCTGTAAGATCTAGCTATATGAAACTGTTTTGAGGTTAATTAATATAATTGTGTGCCTCTGGAAAATAGTGATCAATTTTATTATGTTTAAAATCAAAGATTTTATGCCATGTGTTATTTGGTAATGAAAGTGGACACATTTATTTATTTATTTATTTATTTATTTATTTTTGTTTTTTGAGTATAGTATAGCTAAGTAAAACTAAAGCCATAAATATATATAAAAATTCAAATAAAAGAAAAAAATAAAATATAAAAAAGACTCAAATTTTAACACAATTTTAAAATTATCATGGGAAAAATAAATTGTTAAATGCTAATAATATATATGTATATATATATATATAGTGTTTGTGTGTGTGTGTGTGTGTGTGTGTGTGTGTGTGTTTATTTTTTAACTTACCTCTTTTACTGGCTTTGTCTGTCATTGGTTATTCAATTATAAAACTAAATGTTTTGTTAATGTACATAAAAATGTGTAAAGAAAATGTGCGTGTGTGTGTGTGTGTGTATGTATATACTGTTGTTATACTGGGAAGCATCTTCCCATTTACAAATAAATCTACTAATTTTAACAAACACCAAACAGTCTTAAAAGAATCAATGGGAAATTTCACTATTCTTTTATTCAAGTCAAGTTTATTTGTATAGCGCTTTTTACGATACAAATCATTGCAAAGCAACTTTACAGAAAATTAAGTTTCTACAATATTTAGTAGTAGCTTATAAGTGGTTACTGTCAATTTATGTGCACATGACAAATGAATACAAGACATAGTCAACCAGACGATGAACACTATTAACAGCAATTATTATGTGATTGCATAGTAAGTAGCAATATTTGTTAGTTCTGTATGTTGTTTCAGGGTTAGCATCATCTGAGGTCCTCTGAGGGGTCAGCATCATCTCTTCTCAGGTGTTCTGGATCCAGACTGGAGACTGTTTAAATCCTAGCAAAATTTTTTAAAATTAATTAGTTTAACCCAAGCTAAAGAATAAGAATGCACATTTGATCAGATACAACTGCACTCACAAATTATGAGAAGCATTATTCGAATGCTTGGCGAAAGAGATTTCAGAGAAAGAGAGTTCAGGTCATTGCTTTGAAAATGGCCTACTTGACTTTCACTGTTTATTTGTCTACCTGATAAATTTACTTTACAAGCATTAGCTATCTTTAAACATCTCTTAACTTCTACAGTACAAAGATGAATGAAATATTAGAGTTTGTAAATTATTTTCTTACTCTACATTTTTGTCTTGTTTTCAAACACAAATATCTAAATCTAAAATCAAAATACATTTAGTTGAGAAGCAAAACTGCATAATTGTGTTTATTAGTAGTAATAGCAGTAGAAATATTACTTGCAAACATGACTTTCAAAAATAATAATGGAATCATTTTTACATATTTCTTGTAATATTAATAATATTAATTTTTAATATTGTTATTATTGCCCCACTGCAATATCTATCTATCTATCTATCTATCTATCTATCTATCTATCTATCTATCTATCTATTTTTTCCAACTAATTTATTAAAATGAATAGCTATAAATAAATTTTTGAGAGCCCCAAAAGAATATATAAGACATTAGACTACATTGTTGTGGCAGACGAGTGTTGCTTTGAACAGAAAAAATGTGGTGTTTGTTTTATTTCTATATCATTAAACACAAGCTCACACAGGACACTTTCAGTTTGCAGTATGTTTTACAGTAACGGTTGATCAGGAGGTACTTTCAGCTTACACTGCTCAGACTGTAGGAAACAGATCAGGGACATTTTTATTGTTTTGTTGTTGTGTTATTTTCTTAGAATTAATAGAGCATGTGTGAAAGCATTAAGTGTCGAGTAGTGGTATTTTGGCATTAAGTCTTTAATGTATTTCACAAACACAACGTGGCAGTCCTTAAAGAGGTCTGAGAGGAAGTGCAGAGTGGAAGCCACCTGTCTCTTTCCGGCTCCAAGGTTTTACAGCTTTGTGACCATATGCTGCTATTAAAACAGCACAGGACACATACAAGAAAAGCTTCCGGCCGTTTCTTCCTTACTCAAGTCTCTAGACAGGCATCGTCTGTCGACATTTTTGTATCTGTATGCGTTAGGTCAAAGGTTAGAAATACAGGCGTATTGCGCAGAACAACAAAAGCTGTGCTTTCATG
Organism: Carassius carassius; assembly: GCF_963082965.1. Lineage (NCBI taxonomy): Eukaryota > Metazoa > Chordata > Actinopteri > Cypriniformes > Cyprinidae > Carassius > Carassius carassius. The sequence continues at coordinate 47,006,000 of NC_081756.1, forward strand.
AGCAAGTCATGTAAGACGTGGGTGGCTTACGGTTTTTGTTTCACTCGAGATAAATCAGCAGCTCAGCCAAACTGAATTCACACCATGAGGAAGATCAAAATACCTGATCCTGGTGTTTTTGCATATTTGCATTATTATTAATATTGCATGAGAACATGACAGGTAATAATATTAATAATAACAATTAACATAATAGCAAAATTGTGTTATTATGTATTAATTGTGTATTAGTATTATTATTATTATGAACTTGCCATGTGATAATAATAATAATAACAATGATTTTTGAAATGAATGATCATTTATATTACTTGCGAATATGGTGGGTAATAATAATAATATCCTTTTTGTCAGATTGCACAGTATTGTTATTGTTGTTGTCATTCATCATCATCATCATCATCATCATCATCATAACAAATATTTGAATACTTTTTTTCTCAGTAATAAAGGTAAATTTCTTTCCAAATAAAGCTGGCATTACACTCTTTCAGACTGTCACTTTCCATCTAACACAAATTTATCCATGGCAATACAGAGGGTGTCAATGTCCCTTCCTGAGCAGGTGCAGTGCCATGAAATCACATTAGACCACTCCCTGTTTAGAACTTGAGGCAATCTGGTTTCAGAAGACTTACACCATACAGGACTGCACCGATGAACGATATCCTAGCTGTACAATCACCCCAATCAGCCGCTCGACTTCTTCCAGGCCTCCAGTGCAGGAATTCAGTCCCTCTTCAAAAGTAATTAGTCTTCATATTGTGGCATGTCCATCCAGTTTGCCCCGCACTGCTCTAGGGAACGCACACACGGACATGGTTAATAGGCTCTGTTAATGAGCCAGTCCTTTATTATCAATCTTACGCTGGACTTCCAGTTTATGAGAACAGCATGCTGTGGAACGCTCTGGGAGAAAATTGCTATAATTGTTATGTACATATATGGAATGAGCGTCCGTAGAGGAACAGCGCCGTTCTGAGCATGAGAACAAGTGTCCTTGTAATATGGCGAGGACTGCTAATTTAAACACTATATGCAGACTCGATTCCAGGCCTTTCTAGAGGGGGAATGCTGCCCTCTTTGTCCTCCCCCAGCTGGTCAAAATACCAACAGCTGACTTGCTTGTGACCTCCACAATGGCTATAAATCATATCTCACCTCTAGCAGATCCATGTACTCTCCCTCCTCTCCATTCGCCGCGAGCCAGGAGCCATCTATAGGTGCTTTATGACAAGATTATAGCCAGTTTTATAACAGTTTTACTCACCATCTTTCTCAAATCAGTTTTAGAAGTTGTCCAAAAGAGAGATTTGCTTTGGTAACGTGACAAATGTTGTATCATCGACCTTAATAGACACAATCAACCTATTAAAGAAAAAACGGATTGATTAACATTAGATTATTGACAGCTAATGCTTCATTGTTATAATTGACTCTCACTCATGTTGTTCCAATGACTTCAGTGGAACATAAAAGAAAATATTTGGAAGCATTTTTCAATTGTTTTCGTGTGTGTGTGTGAGTGAGTGGTTACTGCTGAATGTCCTGACAAGCATTTATGGTAAACTAAAATATACTTGTATGTTATTATATATATATATATATATATATATATATATATATATATATATATATATATATATATATATATATTCATAATTACATATTTGTAATAGTAAAGTTGCAACTTTACTAGTTTATAAAGTAAATATATTAACTTTAAATGAAATATTTAATAACACAGTACAGCTAAAATTATAATCAAGTACTTTTTGTGTGCTTAAGTATGTTAAGTCATCAAAATGACTTAGTTTTTCTTTAGAGCATGACAAAAGATTATTAAAACTGATTGTTTTGTTATGAGTAAGAAAACTTAAATAAGCATTAAGTTTAAAGTTACATTAACATGCTTTATTTTTAGTCAGCATTTCAGAGTTCTAATGTGTTCCAGGAATATGCATTTCATATGTGTTTGTATTTAGGTCATGGTCACTTTAAGATCGCGCTGTGCTAAATGTCCTATTACGCGATCCGTAGTTGGGAAGAAAATACTCACGCACTTCATGCGCTTTTCAGCGGTTTGCTCGAGTTTATTTTCACGGTGCTTCAATCGCATCTGTCTACTTCTCATGTCTGACGTACCATCGTCGGTATGTATACTTTGTTTTGTGAGATTATTCTGGAAGTATTATTCGTTATTTTTGACAATAATTGTAAGTTTGTAGAGTGTAATCTGCCGATGGTTTGAACTCACGTCGGCTATGCACATGCTAGCTCTCACGTGTTCATTTGTTACGAGCTGCACGGTAAAGGTGCTATAATGACCAGAATGTAGTTCACATGTATTTCTTTATTAGTGTTAAAATGAGTACAAACAAAAATGCAACTGTAATTGTGCAAATTAGTCTTTATTCATGTGTTATTTGTCATTGCTCTTTTGTGTGTTGCAGTTTCACTATTTTCCTTAACTCCAATAAACCTGTGGAACTAAGAATTAATCTTCAGAGTCTTGGTGAGGGGAAAAAAGTTTAGCTGGCCGTCAGGATATTAAGTTAACATATCGAGGACGGCACACTGATTTAAAATGCACTTTAAAGTAAAAGGGTACATCATTTTATTATAAGGACAAAAATAGCTTCTTTTATCTTTCACAGAAGACAGATGTTGGTTTTGGAGTAACATGACATTGGATAAATGATGATAGAATACTCATTTTTTGGGTGAACTATCCCTTTAACATTTTATTTCTAGGGGAAAATGTCCTGACACAGCTTCATCTCACTTCATCACTTAAATAAAGCTTCATAAAAATGGAATAAGAAAATGATGTTCCACTTGAAATGCTTAACCTTGCATTGAAAGACAGCCTCCTACACGACAAATCAGCACTGCTTGCTTATAAACATCACAAGACCAACCGTAGGTGCCTCTTTAGCTCCACTGCCAAAATCATGAGCAAGTGTTAATCAGTAAATGTCAGTTTATCCACATCTTGCAGCAATAATGACTTAATGAATGGAATTATCCCAGTGTCTTAACAGTAAAATAAAAAATCCTGGCAGTCTGTGCAAGTCATTGAGTCTTTGAATAGCATGCTCTAGTTCAAGCATTAGCCATTGCATTGAGTTCATAAACCACAGAATGACTAAATGCTGATTAGTGTTGGGGAAAATTACCTTTTAAAGATAATGCATTACTCCATAAAAAAAAGTAACTAATTGCATTACTTAGCTACTTTTTACAGAAAGTAATGCATTGCGTTATTTTTGTGTTACTTTTTCTCATCTGGGCTGGGCATTCCTGTGTGTTTTAATATAAAAAATGTAAAATCCCTTTGACACCAAAAGTGGAATGAATGAAAATTAACATTTAGAGGGCGCAGCTCAAACAAACCTTTCAACTGTGCCACCATTCTGGACTGCATGAAGAATATGAAGTTCAACACTCTTCAGCAATTTGAAAAAAGAAAAAAATTTAATGCAAATGGAATGTCTTTGCTGCTGATTTGTGATGATCTATTTTAACCACACTAATAAGCAAAACTGACTTCAGATAAACATAAAGTCATTTTTTCTTATTAGTATGGTTAAATTTGATCATCAAAGGTCAGCTTCAAAGGTACTGGTAAATGAAATGGGATTAAATGCATAAAGGGTATCTGTGTCATTTAACATTTAATTGCTGGTTTATATTTCACTACTTTTATTAATTTTGAGGAATACTGAATATGTGCAAGTGAGATGAGTGAATGTTCACATTTAGTCTAGAGCTACAGTAACACAGAGCACACAATGTCTCTGCACTCACTCCTGATTTCTCAACATGGGGACAGAAGAGCTTTCGGTCAATAAATGGGAATACAAAGTAACTAGCACCTCTTGTTTGAAAAAGTAACTCTTTCTTGTAAATTGAAAAGTATTGCATTACTTTACTAGTTACTGATTATGTAACTCGTGTTACTTGTGATACATTTCCCCCAGGACTGACGCTGATATTCGACAGCTCTGGCTCAGTTTAAGATACTGTATCAATGACCTTACGAGAATTTGTAAAGGACATCAGGCACTCAGCTCTGGTAAACTTCCTGTATGTTTAATTAAAAAGCGCAGAAAGGCCTCTCGCTGGCGACATGGGCTCCTGTAGACTGACATGAACCTCCGTTCAGACCCCAACGTAGAGGCTCAGGAAACTTGCATAAACCAGTATCGGCAGGGGTTTCTCTCATTACTTCTTATCTCACTGCATCGGCTGCGACAACCAGGAGCCTGCTGCGAATTCCTTGTTATGTAAAACTTGTAACCTGTCGAAACCAGAGCCAAGATGGCGTCCGCTGGTCCGGACAGCTAGGCAGGCAGTTTCTCAAGCTTTTATTGAGAGTGGCAGCAGCTGGGACGTGCCATACGAGCGTGAGCCGTGGGGGGGATTTTCAGCATCCACAGCAATTACAGCTGACGTGACACATTCAGCAAACCTCCAGGATTGACGAAAACACCAAATTGACTTAGAAAAATGGCAAAAAAAATCATCTCGGTGTTATTTATCACACCCCACTATACGAACTGCTGCCCTAATAAACCTATACTATCCCTAGTGCCATTAAGTGTGGCAATGCGCAGGGAGCGCGGCAAAGCGGGAACGTAAGACGTAAGTAATGACTATATCGCATTCTTGTGAAACTTACATGACAAACGTAACCGCTGGTTAGCCGTATGCTATAAATGTCTCCCAAAGCCCTCAAGGAAGGCAGGGGAAAAACTGTAATGCTACTCTAACACACACATATACACAAGCCAGAGAGTGAATGATAAAGACAACTCTTTCAGAAAAGCATTACTGTTGCCTCCAGCACAAAAGTTTCATGTCCAGAAATGTGAGATCATTTCTAATGATGACATGATCTTTTTGATATAGACATGCACTCAAACAAACAATTTGTATGTATTTGTGACTCTTAGAAGCCAAGTTGATTTTCTGGACAGTGGATTCACCATCCTATGGACCCTTCAGGCTTTGAGGTGAAGGATTCAGGCTTTTAGGGTTAAAGCTTCACAGACCCCTATGATGAACACCTAGACCATGAACTACATCCCACCCTGAACCTCCACCTGGGGATGGATGGGGTTGGGATGTGGGATTCTCTGACCTACATCAGCACCCTTTCATGTGATGTAGGTACAAGTGAAAAGGTCAGATACACTTGCTTTATCTTCACCTGGCAAGCCTTTCTGACCCAGAAATCTTTACTATATGTTAGTGGCAATTAGGCTTCTATCGGAGGGACAGAATATAAACCTAAAAAAGGTAAATTAAATTAAATTAAATTAAATTAAATTGGGAACAGTCAAACTGTTACAGGATGCATAAATATAGATACATAGTTACTATTTTACAAAATATGCCCATATTTTGTAATGTAAGCATGTTAATGTCTAATAAATCTAATAAATACATTGTGTTAGTAGTAATTAGGCTTAGGAGTGAAACAATATATATATATATAGTAATGTAAGCATATATTAATTCATATTAAAAAGAGAAATCAGTTTGCACGTGTTAGTGGTAATTAGGCTTCTAGGTAGGAAAGAATTTATATATATATATATATATATAGAGAGAGAGAGAGAGAGACAGAGAGAGAGAGAGAGACAGAGAGAGCAGCCCATCCCAAATATATCAATACCACACTCTCAAATGTGTGAGGGATGACAAGTAAAGTGTCTGACGAGTTGTTTTAAGTCACAAGTCACAAAAAGGCTTCAGCATTCTTTGTCCCTTTAATTTACTGCGATGCCTGTGTTCTTGGTAAACCAGCATTTGGTCTGACATATCCCCTGCTATAGCTGATCTGTGCTCATCATAAATAAATAATGCTCCATTTTCATTTCCTTCTCAGTCTCGTAGGAAAATTAATGTTGACGGCTTGAGGAATTTCTATCAATATTTCCTCCATTTGCAAGTGTATTTTTCTCAATCTTTATACTCAAGACAAGCAAATGAATTCAGAAATGCTTTGACTGGAAGTAAGTGGGAATAAGTGGCTCCATACAGTTAAATCAACTCGAGGAAGACAGTCCCATCTCTGTTTCTTCTTACGGAGAGGCCTGTAGTTCCCCGTTCCCTAGAGACATCTGCAATGAGACAGCGGCATTTTCTTTTTGACTGGTGTCTAATGTAGCATGAAAATTCAATCCCCTGTTTCAATACAGAGACATGTGAAAGCTATAAGATGAAGAAATAACAGTGTACTATGCTAATCTGAGCCCATAAACATGGGAGCATAATAAGTCACTGTCTTACTAATAGAAAATAAAGGAGTGAAAAACTTGCAGGCAAGTAAGGCATTTATTAATGGAAGGGCTTGAGGTGGCAGTGAGCAATGGTGGATGCAAACTCCTAAAAATGCATGCAAAATAGACCAAAAAAGCACAATGTGTTTGGGGTTAGTTTACTAATATATATATATATATATATATATATATATATATATATATATATATATATATATTATGGTTTTATAAGGTTTTTTTTTTTTTTTTATCTGGTCAGGCATATAGAACAAGAATCATTAGATTTCATTTTGGGCTCTATTTAATGATCACATTACAGTTTCCCCCCAAAAAACGAATTGTCATTTTAAATCTTTACAGTCATTGCACTTTTTTAAATATAATAAAATTTTGTATGGTAAATTGTTTTTACATAATTAAATCTGTTATGCTGAATGACATATTTTGACATTTTATTTTCACAAAAGTCATGAAGTGAAACATGAAAGTAGACATTTTACTTGCATTTAATATGCTTTCTATGTAGTGTATATAAAATCACTTTGATACATTTAATTTGATGAGGATACCAGAATGCAACGTAAATATGAATGGCAAATTTTAGCAATTTTTTTAAATATCGTTTGTTTTTTTCCAAAACTGGTCAGATCACTTGGGAAAATAACAGCAAACCACATTTCTGTGTGAACTAGCTCTTTTAGCGTACAACAAAATCATCTTGGTCAGCATCTAAAAACCACATACTGGGCTACCAAACATTCACACAATAACAGCAGCTATTATTTTGAATTCCACTTTTATAATATCCCTGTACAGTACATTTCCTCTTCAGTCAAAACCTGCACTGGCAATGAACTCAACTAGCTTGCAGATCTAACTCTCTGTGGCCAATTATAAACCCAATTTTAGTCTCCATTCTACTTTGGCATGTGCAGCTTTTCTGGGAGGGACATGAAGTGGGAGCTTTGAAAGCTGACAAAGACCTTTGACCCAAAATCCCCCTGACAACCTTAAGTTCCAGATGGAGAGGAAGTGCTGGAAGGTTCTTCAGTTCCACGCTCCATACCCTCACCTTATTACAGCAACAGCTTGTGATTCGAGAGCTCTTCCAGCAGAGCCTGACCTCATTTGGCAGACTGGCTTTGCCTCAATGGGCCTCATGAAATATTGCTCCTACTGTGATATGAAGGAAAAATAACTTATGGATGTTCTGTTTAGTTATTACTGACTTCCTCCTACGAAACTTTACACATTTGGTGTCATTCACAATAAACATATGCAAGTGTTCTTACTGATGTGCAGAGACATTTCTGCATTTAGGACAGGTGCATTTCTTACTCAACGAATCATGTCCTTTCAATCAGTGTGACTTTCTTATTTCAGTGAAACACAAAAGGAGAAATTTCCCATGCACCAAATCAAGACTAAAACATTCAAACTTCAAAAAGAATGCAAAACACATAAACATTTCTATTCTATTCAGTTTTATAGTACATTCCGCATTCTCTTATAATATGTAAAATAAACAAGAAATGGGTGAAAGTATAAATAAGTTAAAAGAATAAAAGAATAAATAGGCAAAAGTGCATAATTGATAATTGCACCTGCATATGTAAGAAATGTTCCTTGTTATTTTGCTCTGGTTTTCCTTTACTTTAAAGGGAGACACATCCCTCATCATGTATTTACAAGTCCGCAGGCTGATGTGGGTCTAAGGCTTTTGGGATATTTTGAATATCAATATGACAACATGGCATGGCCAGAATATCACCAATTAGTCGGGGTGTTTGGTTGAGTTGAATAGCAAACAAGGAGCTAGTGCAATAGAACTAAATGAAAAAACGGTTTAGATAATTTGGTTGTGCAGTTGTCCCTGTTTTAACGCTCTGTTTGTCTCTCTTCAGTTTTGCTCTGAACATATTGTAGCCTGGAAAGGGAAAGCAAATTTGGGCTAAACTAATGCAGCCTGAGCAAAAATAGACAGGAGTATGATAGTATAGATGACATTTGAAAAGGCACTTGCACACTTTGCACTGCTGTATAATTATCTGTGTTTATTGTCCCAAAACAAATCAATTTTGTCTTGATATACTCCACCAAACTGGGGCAAAAATCAAAATAAAGAATTGGAATTTGTTTTATGTCAGTCTCTGCATTAAACAAAACAGGCCAGACATCAACCACAGATGACAAGAGCAGAAAAAAGGAGATTAATGGGTCTGAAATTGATTTCTTAAGCTTCTCTCCATTCAGCACAGAGCCAGTCAAAAAGGATTTACCTTCACTCCTGAGAACCCCATCTGTCTAGAGTACGTCCTCTCAAAAGGAGCATGTGTCTCTTTGACCCAAACGTCCCTACTGAGCATCAATACTGCACACCAACTGATCCAGATCCAGCCTGCAGACACATAGCTGTGAGTGAGTGGATGGGGGAAATGCACTGCACATATGTATGGCCTACATGAGCACTACAAATGCAAGAAGGTCACACTGGCCCATTTTTAGTACTATACTTGGTCCATCCGTTTAAGAAGAAAGACTATAGACACAGAGCATGATATATCAATATGCTGTTTTCATAGCCTGCCTTAATTTATGTTCAAACCAGGACATGCTGCCTGTAGTTACTGCTTTCGTATGTTCCATGCTATTATTTGTTTTGCTTCTGATGTGACTTATGATATCTAGAAGGAGGCTTTACCTCTGGTTTAGCTTGATTTTGCTATGTTTTGCCATTTCAATTGTGCATTTTTGCATAATTTATTAAAGGAACTGTTAACACAAAATCTGTAATTCTGTCATTATTTACTCGACTCATCATGTCGTTTCAATCTTATGTGAGTTTCTTTTTTCAGTGGAACACAAAATTAGAAATTTACCACGAATCAGAACTATAACATTAATTCTTATTCAATTCAATTCAATTTTAAAGTAAAGTATATTTTAAGTAATTGTTTTAATAGTTTTTGTTATGTTAAAGGCAAGGCAAGTTTATTTACCGGTATATAGCACATTTCATACACACTGGTAATTCATTACATTACATTACATTTAATCATTTAGCAGACGCTTTTATCCAAAGCGACTTACAAATGAGAACAATAGAAGCAGTCAGGTCAACAAGAGAACACCTACAGTATACAAGTGCCATGACACGTCTCAGTTAGTCTAGTATAGAATGCATAGCCAGGTTTTTTTTTTTTTTTTTTTTAATGAAAAGACAAGAAAAGGAAAAGTGCTAGTATTAGTTGTTTAAGTTATAAAAGTGGTTTGATAATTGATAAAGATAAAGAAGAACACTTACTGTGATCCATTGACTAGCATACTAAAGCACACGTGCTTGATTATAATTATTTTTAATATTTGTTTAAAAAATTTTATTATTATTATTTGATATTCCATTTAAAGTTAACATATTTAAAATGAACTGAATTACATCATCACAAATGTGTAATTACAAATATATTTAAATGTATGACATGCAATATATTTAAATATATGACTAGAAGTAAATCTATATCGAATTTAATATAAATTTAAACTATACATTTTGATTTAACATTAAGTTCAGTTTGCACAACTCCATGTACTTATTATATGGTTAGGGTTAGGATTTGGGTTTGGCTTGGGGTTACTTGCATGTATTTATGCATTATTAGTTGTTATTATAATAGTAAGTACATGTAACGTGTAATACAGACACCTTAATTAATTGTTACCATTTAAAGTATATTATTTCTTTTAATAATTCCTTTTTTTAATGTCAAAATATAATTTATTCGACAAGAATCTCTGCATTTGAACTGTGAAACCATCATGGCACCACCTCAGCACTTTTAACTTTTTAACCCTGAATATTGTTTCACAAAATGGTTCATCTAAGACAAATTACAGTCTGAGCACATGTGTAATTGAGACACTTAGCTTAATGTAGTAAAAAAGCATAATTCAACAAACAGAACCTGGTACATAAAACATGAGAACGTAGCATCAATTATTTATACTGCTGTTGGATATCATTAATGGAGACAGCATGACTAAACGAGTTAAAGTTGAGATGTACCTCATATTCTGAATGACACACAGCAATCGTTTGAGATAATTGAGGAGAACTGGGGAAATACTAAAAAAAGAGGGAGGGCAAGAGAGAGAAAGAGAGAGGGGGGATGTAGAATGAGAAGCAGAAATAAGGGCTTACTTCAAGTGCTGGTCAATGATGATAACCACTCCATACTCAATTCTACAGTATACGAGGAGAGTGCTATCAACCTAGGAAGAGAGACAATGGGTTTTCATATGGCCATATTACAGTAACAGACGTTGGAAAGGCACTCTTCTTCCACCCCAGATTCCCCCAAAGCCAATTACTCCATAATGAGGCTCCTTGAGTGGGTCTGAAGGTGGGGTTGGGCTGTGCGTCTCCAGCACACGCAAGACTGTTTTCTTGCATTGTTAATCCCATTAGCCCTCTGGCAACTACTTCAATATTTAACGTTCTTGTATTTGCAAGCTCTTTTTCCCTCCTCTGTTTCTCTCTTTCTGTTCCCCCTAATTCGTCTCAGTCAAATCCAGTTGTATGATTAAACAAAGTGGTCTAAAATCGAATCGTTGGCCAATCAATCTTATGTCCCCAAATAAGGTAGTCCACACTTTAAGGTAGGGAGGATATCGGGGCATAATAAATGTTTACACCTGGTATTGAGATGCATTTTGATGATCTGATCACAGGTGGATGAAGTTAAATACTGGTGAAAATGGGGTTTTTTAGACTTTCAACCACTTCCAGAGTTGAAAACGCATTTGAACCAGATAGCTTTCATAGAGTAGTTGCTCAGGTGGATGAATTCATTAAAATACAACTACTCGCTGACCACCAACCCAATATGTGAACATTATGGGAAAAAAGGACAACAACACAATCAATTCCAACTTTACTATGTGGTGCCATTGAAATGGTATCAAAATGCCATTCAGTTTCTCTCTTTCTGTTCCCCCACAATTAATTTCCAAATCAAGTCGTACAATTAAACAAAGTGGTTTGAAATCGAATCTTTAGCCAATCAATCTTAAGCTCCCAAATAAAGCATCATTTGATGGTTCTCCATCCAAAGTTGTGAATTTAACTTATGCGCAAAACTGGAATATTGCATAAAACATTTGCCCACAAGCAATGTTTCCATCCAACAAATATACAAAAATAAAATCGTCACTTCCTGATAAACTGGCAATATAAATCACTAAGAAAAGAGAATATAATAATTTTTATGTAAAATAAATTACTTGCACCTCAGAGTGAGCAGACGAAACACAATGAATGTGTTCATTGCTTTCGGAGGTGGATGCTGATGTTTGGGAATGCAGTTGTGTAAGACATTTCTGGGAGGCAATTATACAGAAATACTTTGATGACAGACTTTGCTCGTGCATTTCCCAATGATCATAACAACATTTCAGATGCTGTGGAATGAGATCGGTCCACTGGTTAGTCAGGTTTTGCCGTTCCATAGCGCAAAGTCACATTACTTTTTTTATACGCTTGAAAGGATTCATTCGAAAAAATTGCATAAAAGCATGGTGATGGAAACCCAGCTATTCACTGTGAGGAGGAGAGTTTGGGGGTGGGGTAAGCGTGGCACTTTACAACCTTTTTTCCACCCGGTAATTAAGTTGTGTTTCCGTCAATATGAACACAAGTGGACAGCGTTAAATACAGGTATAAATGGGGCCTAACATTTTATGAGCTTGTCCATTCTTGACCACTTCCAGAGGTAGTCAAAAACAACTGGATTGTTTTCATAGAGCTGATGCACATGTTATCAAATACACTTGAGCAGCCACAAAACAAACCTACTGACCTAATATGTGATCATTATGGGATGTTTTTTGAGCAAGTGCACCAAAACAATCAATTCCAACTTCGTTATGTTGTGCCAGGATATCGAAATTGCTGTTACCATTTGTATCCTTTCTATTTGCTTCCTTTCTGACTCTATTTCTTTCTTTCTGTTCCCCCCAAATCATCTCAGCCAAATTGAGTACAATTAAGCAAAGTGGTATGAAACCAAATTGTTAGCTAAATCAATCTTAAGCCCAGTAAAGCCAAGTAAAGTGTCATTCAACGTTAATTGCAGAGGAGTTTGGGGGGTAATAAGTGCGACACTTTAAGGCCATTCTTTCAGCTGATAATTAAGGTGTGTTTTCATCATTACAATCGCAAGTGGATGACATTAAATACAGGTGTAAATCAGGTCTAAAATGTTTTGAGCATGTCCATTTTCTACCACTTCCAAAGACAGTAGAAAACACATTAAAACCGGACTGCTTTGTGTAAATGATGTGGTTGAAAGCGTTCAAGCAGCCACAAAAGATGTTTACTTGCTGCCCACCAACCATAATTTGTAAGCAGTATTGGATGTGTTTTGAGTAAATGCACCAAAACAATAAATTTCAATTTTGCTATGCATTTCTATTAGCATTCATATATTTTCCATTTGTTTCCTTTTCCACTCTATTTCTCTCAGTCACATCGAGACATACAATTAAATTGAAATCAAATTGATGGTTAATCAATCTTATTCCCCAAATAAAATGCTCATTTATTGTGAGGTGGAGAGGAGATTGAGGGTAAAGTGCTGTACTTTAAGGCTCTGTTTACACCTGGTATTAAAGAGATAGTTCACAGAAAAATGAAAAGGCTGTCATTTACTCATCCACAAGTTGTCCCAAACCTGTACAAGTTTCTTTCTTCAGTTGAGCACAAAAGAAGAGATTCTAAATAATGTTGGTAGCCAAACAGTTGCTTGCAGCCATTGACTTCCATAGTATGGAGAAAATTAACTATGCGGTGAAAAGGGTTAAGCCATCTGACACATTGAAACACTGGTTGGCTCATAGCAGTAGTTGGAAATGGAGGCCCAGACGCAAGTGGCTGTGACCAATAGTAGCATCCATGGCCAGTCAATCGTCAAGAATTTGGCCGACCTCAACAAATTCAGTTCCCACATTTATCCAGCTCATTTATCAGCAGACATATTCGGCAGCTGGACAAATTCCATCATAAAATATAGTGTATTACTTTATAAGAATATATTTAAATTGCCCTGCAAAAGAAAGATAGTCAGTGCATCTCTATGGCAACAACCCATTAGCCTCTTCTCATAAAGTCTGATGCAGGTATATAAGTCGCGGTTACAGGGTGTGAACACATCCATACAGGAGGCTGATTTATTAAGGCATTTGCATGTAAAAAGTTGCGGTAATTGACACTGGCGGCACCGTATTAAAATATGTCCTGCACAATAGTGCCAGAGACCTTTCCATTTTCACATGAAAACAAGTTGGATTGCACCAAGCAGAAAATAAATCCTGACTTGTAAGTAAATACATGTAATTGAAGCAGTGGACTGTTGAAAATGCACCAGGAGCACGGCCTTTCAGATATGAGGATATTTATCTTCTCCCACAAACAAAAAGGCCAGGGGAAGCAGAAGGTTGAGGGAGAGCAGTTTGTTTGTGGAGATGTGTGTGCCACATGGCTCTGTTCGAGCATGTGAGTGAATGTATCCATGACAATTGATCTTTCGGTATAATTGCATCCATTTTTTTGTTTTATTTGAGCCTTGTGTCAGATTGCACACTGATAATGGGAGGAGCTTTAAGAGAGGCATTTGGAATTCACAAGGAGGGGCTGCATATTATACAGCACTACCAACACTGACGTGTCCGTCTCCCTCCTTCTTCCAGTCCATCATCAGGATACTTCACTGACAATATGACATCAGCACTCATTTACTGATTCAAAACAGTTGCTATTTTCATGCATGATAATAGTGTTCAGTTAAATGATGTGGTAAAAACATTGAAAGTATTTTCTCCATGTGGGAGACATGTCACATACATACATACACACACACACACACACACACAAGCATATATATGTGTGTGTGTGTGTGTGTGTGTGTGTGTGTGTGTGTGTGTGTGTGTGTGTGTGTGTGTGTGTGTGTGTGTGCACATTGTGCTTTTTTATCATTTTTCCAATCTGTAGTCACATTTTCAAAACTCTACTAACAGCACAATATCGGTCTATTGTGACTATTACATTAACACAGTTCATGTTGTTTTTACACAATATTCAGTCAATTAACACATTTTTAAAATGCATACATTTTCTTTTCACACAAGCTTACCCCATACCAAAATCATGGATCTTTCTTATCTTTTCTTAAAAATGCTTAAACACAGCATGTCAGAAATTAAGACCTAATGTTCCAAACATTAAATATTGTGTAAAGCCTCTCCTTCTGCAACAACAGCAGCTCAAAGGTATTGGGGAAAAATTCTCTCTATATAAAATATGTGATAAGTAATATAACTGATAAGCATTTTTTAAGTAACAGATCACTGAAATATTTAGATAAAGCTGATTCCAGTCTCAGTTGGAGCAATAGTCAGGTGTTGATGCTCTTTCCATTATATCGGCTTAAAAAAGAAGTAAAAAAGACCTCTTTGAATTGGTTTTGTTGATGCAGAACATTAAAAAGAATCAGAGAGAGAGAAAATAATGCCTGGGAGAGGGATAGGAATAGTTGAAGGAGGGAGAGGAGTAGTTGGGTCATGGATTATGTTGGATTATGCTTTTTTATGTTTGTTTTTCCCTTTACACGTGTGGAACCTATGGAAGCTTATTTCTGTCATGGAACATAAAGGGTAAAAGGTAATTGCGACTTTTTTTCTTTCAACTGTGAATTTACAGTATCTCACAATTCTGATAAAGTCTGAATTGCAAGATGTAAAATCGCAATTCGAAGAACAGAAGTCCAAATTTTGAGATAAAAAGGTCAAAATCACAGTTTTTATTCTGTGATGGAAACAAGCTTGCATAGTAACTAAAGGCCATGTATGGTGGATTTTTTTGTTGGATCAGCCATCATCCACATCCAACCCCCACCTGTTAAATAGCATGTAAATCAAGGTTCCAATTGAATTTTTGCATAGGGGTCCCTATTTTTTTTTCTATTGTACATTCTATAAAGTAACTACGCCAAGAATGAACAAATTCAACTAAAGGTAACTAAATGACAAGAAACAATGGATTTTTATATTGTTTATATACAGGTACAGTAGAACTGAAACATGACAGGTAATGCAGTTTTTGTAAAACCATCAACTGTTAGTATTTTGACGCTCAGTGTCAAATGTCAGATAGATAGATAGATAGATAGATAGATAGATAGATAGATAGATAGATAGATAGATAGATAGATAGATAGATAGATAGATAGATAGATAGATTTGGCTGTTGATCTGCTCCTCTGAGATACTAAATTATTCAAATATATTGCTTAAAAAATTAATCACCGCTTAAAAATCGCCTACTTCTTACAAGGGTCGCTTAATTTTAACTAAAAACTGGTCCATGAATGGCGTGCCAAGTAACCAAATGGGTTCGATCTTCATGCAGAGGTGCAGGCATTGAGCAGGTTCAAATACAGGTCATATCATCTCTGCTACGATCTGTGAGGTCTTTTAATTGAGGATTAATCACAGAGAAGTGGATATCCATACAGGAGATGTTAATCATTTTGTCAGTTAACATGTCCAATTAACTATGGCTTACCTCACAGTCACATATTGGAGAGAATTTGAAGAAAAAGAAAATATGAAATTCCGGTGGTTTTGAAACTGCCTGCATGAGATAAAGTCAGAATTAAGATGTTTTTGCTATGATTGCATGAGCAGCCTTCATTTAATGTTGTTGTTTTGTAAACACGATGCCACCATTGGTACCTAGTGTTCCTAGAAACATCAGATAATTTCATTTTGTTTGGAAAAAATAAAGGTGTATTCCCTCAGACTGATTACATGCCCTTACACTCTTTCTGCTTGATCCCCACTTTGATGAAATGGCAGGCACTTAATGATGCAGTTGATTTTTACCGCTTGAAGATCAGAGGGATGTGTAGCTCGATTGCTGAGAAGAATCAGCCTCATATCAGCCGTTCCTCTCACACACGGACAAAAAAAACAGCCATGAATAAGTCATATAGGCTGCTGCAAGAGAGAATCTGTGAGGAGCTAATTACAACTGTCTCCATTAATGGGACTACAGAAAGTTTTGCGCAGAGTACATTTTCTACAGTCCTGCTGTAAACTCTGTAATTATGGACTTTCTCATTATTTTGGATAAGAAAGAAAGGAATACTGATACTATCAGAGACTGATAAACAAGTACCACTTAAGGATGGTGTGCAGAAGAAAGTTTATGAAACAGGGAATGGCTTAATAATTAGAAGAAAAGTTAAGTCATAGAACTAACCAAAAACTAGTCATATGGTGCAGATCTGATTGAAGAGTTTACAAGCTCAGTTCACCTCTCATTCCTTCCATGGAGCATATCATAACATAAAAATATTGTAAAATAAATTCACATTCCAAGTCTTCTTAATGGACCCAGTTCAGTGATCCAATTTCAAAAGAACAAAAATCAGACATGAATTTCCCATTTTAACACTTACCATGATTGAATTAGGCAGGTAAATGACTTCACTTATTTGAAAGATGGTATTTTTTGCCATTATTTTCCCTTGTGAAAAAGAAATGTGCTTAATTGTATTAAATGTGCAATTTATATAGTTCTTATAGTTGGATAGAACTTATAGTTCAAAATACATAAAAAAAGTTTTTTTAAAAACTGTACTCACAGTTTATACTGTGTATAATAAATAAAAAGCCACTTAAGTGTAAAAGTACACTTTCATGCAGCTTTTTAGCACTTAAGTACATTTAATTTAAAAGTACACTTTGTAATAATGTCAAATTAAATGTTTTATGTTAAAGCACAGTCTACCTAATTGTTTTAATAATCTTGTCATGCTATTTAAGAAGTACATTTATCTTGATGTGTTAAATAACATAGTAAAGCCCATGTAAAGAACTTAATAATAAATTTTAACAATAATGTGTTATGGATACTACATTTAAAATAAACATTTTAAATTTACTAATTTTCATTATTGCAAATATTTTATTAATATTAATACACAATGAGTTTTAATAGAAATGACATTAAAGTATATTTTAGTTTACTATAAATGTTTGGGTCAGTACACTTTAACCATATTTAAAAAACAATAGAATTATTAAATTACATATAAAGATCCCACTTAAGTGAGTCAAAAAGTTCAATTAACTGCAATATATATTTAAACTATAATAAATATTTGTTTGATTATAAATAACAGGCAATTAATTGTCCAAAGACAATACATTCAGTTCACACTTAAGTATAACATTTCCATAACAAGTACTAACTTTAAAAGTATGAATATGTAAGTATGCAAGTGTCCTTCGCAGGGGTTCATTCTAAATATTTCAAAACATCAACATCACAAGATTACAATTTGTAATGCAAAGCTATGAGCAACAACCACAATGTTCACAGACCCCTCAGAAGAATCCTGCTCATTTCCATGCTTTTCTTTAGCCAGGAGCGGCTCCTCCACAGGCAGCGCTGTATCTCTGCCAGCAGACATAAAGTCGCTGTGTGCTGGAATGCATCCAAGAGAGAACATTTCAAAACAAAACCAACATTTTCAAGCAAACATGTTAATCCCCACATTTTGCCGGCTCATTATTTGTGCATGTAATTAAAGCCCTCACGCTTTGCCTTTATGTGGTTACATATACTTGATGTGCTGGATTACCAGTGGCACAGTAGGAGATAAATTGTTTTAAATAATAATAATAAAACTAATAAATAAAAACACTGGAGGGATTCACTGGAGGGAAAAACAGCCAGCAACTCTATTATTTTGCAAATTGAGATGAAAAATGTTGTGGTATCTTTAAAAGGTATTTAATTAGCGTTAATATACAGTACAAATTTACATAATTAGAACAATTACAACTACTAATACAATTATTTTAATAAAAGAATTAAAGGATGAATTTGAATGTATGCTATGTACAGGGTTTAACATATTTTTCACAACCCCCAAGTAACATGGCTTAATTCTGGGGAAAAGGTACTATTAATTAGTGGCTTAATGAGGATTTTTATGGGTTACAACAGTAGAGAGCATAAACAGGCATCGTCATCACTCATTTAACATGGCAGGCCTGCAGAAGACCATCTGCTGCTCAAGAAACTATTCATAAAGTCATAATTATCTTTTAGTATAAGCACTTTATTGAGGAAAAATAGCTCATTAATTAAGATACTAAAAAATAAAAAAATATAAATAAAAAACACATTAAAAGTAGAGAATCAAATATGAGAATTTTGATTCTCTGTGAATTTAAATAGTTCCTTGTGAAAATAAAAATAACAAGCCAAAGTCATTTTCCTTTTAATTTTAGTTCCCTTTCAGTCAGTCACTCTCAACGTCATGTTAATGACCGACGAAATTGGGGATATCGCTTCGATAGAACAATCTACTTCGAGTTTTAACTAAACGAGCCAATGCACATTGGATTGCAATTATTGCATCCAGTTGCCGCTGATCACAGCATGAGTATAATAAGGCAGCAGGTGCAATGCATACCAGCTTTTCGCTTTGGAGCAGAGAGTTACTATCATTCTGTTCAACTGTGTCTGCTGTGAACTACGAGTTCAGCACGCTCTAGGAAGCTTTGTGTGTTGGCGAGACGGTGCTTCAGGGATGGTCGTTCCTGTGTCGAGTGGGTTGCGCACTTCAGGCTGAACTACCCCCTGTTGTGTTGCAAGCAGCCAATTCCCCTGTGCGCCTCAGCACTAAAAGATAATTTCCTAAAGAGCAAATTTCTCTAAAAGAGCTTAATGGGTGCGTCTTTGTAAAGATGAAAGATCTTCCTCATAAGGATGCCGTTTCCTCCCGGAATTGCATGATGGGCTTACCAAGTTATAGAAGGCACCTTTTACTGCCAGAAACCCGCCGGTGAGCTCCTCCTCCCTCACCACCCTCGACGGCAGTGTAGCGAAGGGGTATTTGGCGATCCCGCCGGTGGAGCACATGGTACCGATACAATTGTGTCCTAAGTCTGCCTCCTCCTGGCGTGGAGACCCAGTACTGCCTTCCCGTGCCTGTAGGCATTTGTCGGGTCTAAACAGCGGTGCCTATGTGACATGCAGGGAAGCTGCTTCCACCTTACATGCCATGGCGTTATTGCAGGTGCACCAGGCTCAGGCACTGAAGGATGTACAAGGGTGGTCATGATCCAGCGGTTCTGGAAGAACTCCTAACCGCCACTGACCTCATGCTACGAGCGACGAAGGTCACCGCGAGTTCACTGTGTCATGCGATGTCCACGTTAGTGGTCCAGGAGCGCCATCTCTGGCTGTGTCTGGCAGATATGAGGGACACTAACAAGGTACGGTTTCTCAATGCCCCAGACCGGCCTCTTTGGCAACGCAGTCGAGAGCTTTGCCCAGCAGCTCTCGGCTGTCCAGAAGCAGACTGAGGCAATCCGACACATCCTGCCCCGGCGGGCAGCTGCTGCATCTACCCGTCCGCCAGCCACAGTGCCCCAGCCTGTTCGTCACCGAGGGTGGCCACCTGCATCCGCTCCTGTACATCTCAAAGGTTACTTACGAGGCAAGCACGTGCTGGTCCGAACGGACACACAGTGACTGCGGTGTACATCAACCGACAAGGAGGTCTGCTCTCCCGTCGCATGTCGCAACTCGCCCACCACCTCCTCCTTTGGAGTCAGAATGTTCTGAGGTCACTTCGTGCTGTTCACATTCCGGGCCTGCTCAACCGTACAGCCGACGAGCTGTCTTGAGCAATGCTCCCGGGAGAATGGCGAATCCATGATTTGAAGATGGTTCGGAGCCACTCAGGTTGACCTGTATGTTTCTCCAGAGACCTCTCACTGCCAGCTGTTCTACTCCCTGACCGAGGGATCACTCAGCAAGGACGCACTGGCACACAGCCGTCCGCAGGGCCTACTCAAATATGCGTTTCCCCCAGTGAGTCTTCTCGCACTGTGCAAAGTCAGGGAGGATGAGGAGCAAGTCTTGCTAGTGGCACCGTATTGGCCCACTCGGACCTGGTTCCCCAAACTAGTGCTCCTCGCGACGGACCCTCTTGGCCAATTCCTCTGAGGAAGGATCTACTGACTCAGAGACGGGGCACCGTTTGGCACCCGTGTCCAGACCTTTGGAAACTCCATATCTGGTACCTGGACGGGACACTGAGGTTTAAGGTGACCAGGTAACTACAGGTTTGTAGGTGACCACTACATCAGGGCCCACTACAGCAGAGCCCATTTGAGCCTTTGCATTCAGTTGAGCTAAAGTTTCTTTCATTGAAAACTCTGCTTCTGCTTGCACTGGCCTCCATCAAGAGGGTAGGGGACCTGCATGCATTTTCGGTCGACGATTCGTGCTTTGAGTTTGGGCCAGCTGACTCCCAGGTAATCCTGATGCCAAGGTTCCCACTTCACCCTTCAAAGACCAAGTGGTGAACCTGCAAGGGCTGCCCCTGGAGGAGGCAGACCCAGCCCTGTCTTTGCTCTGTCCCGTACGAGCATTGAGATGCTACGTAGACCTTACAAAAAGCTTCAGGACCTCAGACCAGCTCTTTGTCTGTTACGGAGGCCGGCAGAAGGGGAATGGCGTCTCTAAGCAGAGGATGGCCCAATGGATTGTGGATGTCATAACCCTTGTTTATCAGACACAGGGTGTGCTCTGCATGTTCAGGTTGCGAGCTCACTCAACTAGAAGTGTTGCATCCTCCTGGGCGCTGGCTCGTGGCACCTCGCTGACAGATATTGGTAGAGCTGTGAGCTGGGCGACCCTTAACACGTTCGCTAGGTTCTATAGCCTTCGTGTAGAGCCGGTATCCTCCTGTGTTCTCACCTCAAAATGGGTAGTGGCACTAAGAGGCCCCGGTTAGTGTCGGCTTGCTTAAACTGCTCCAGATTGTCCGTACTGTAGACCCTGTTGAAATCCTCCATCACCCTAGGCAGCTGGACGCGGCAGAACATCTGGTGCCAGGCCTTCATGATGAATCCTTGAGAACCATGGAAGGCTGGGTTCCATATTGAGACCTAAGCGGTACTCGTATGAATATAGTCTAAGGTATAGCCTTAGAGCCAGTCTTTCCCCGGCAGACTTCTGCCTTTCCAAGAGGGTTTTATTCACCTCAAATTTATCCATTTACACATAAACGGATGCTATATGTGTATTTGCTCCTGAAAACTCCATCGGGAAGGATGGGGCTTCTCCAGCGTCCCTGTTCCAAGCGGAACAAGTAAATTTTCCCAGTGTTATCCAATCTCACCTAGTGAGGAAGTGCTTTGACAATGGTGAGTGGAACTACTTGTTCCGAGCCCCGGCCTAGACCTTGGTCTATCGAAGCATTATCGCCAATTCCGTCGGTCATTGATGTGACGTCTCCGTTCCCTCTTTCAGGGAACGAGGGTTACCATAGGTAAACAAGACATTTATTCCCTTCCTTTTGCTTTGGCAAACTGTAAAGAAAAACTGTTTCATGATTAACAAAATGTAGATTGTTGAGCTAATTCCCTTTTTCATTCCATTTCAAAACAAAATCAAATAAAATACAATAAACTAGGTTGTTAAGCTAATTCCCCTTTTCAAAATCATGAAATATCATTAATATTGTTATTGTTATTATTATTTTAAAAAAAGACTTCATTACTAAAATTATGTAGGTTTTGCAAGCATACATGTTTCTATAAGGCTGAAACAGGCCTTTGAGGCTCAGTGGATGTTGCCTGTGTAAGTTGGACACACATTCATCACAGCTTCTTCAGTATGGAGGCAGAGAGCAGAGTTATCAGCAGAAAATACTCTCCATGTGTCTCCTTTGTCTCTTATCTACAACAGCAGCCCACAGGCAACCTACGACCTTAGAGGTGCATACACCTGTATGCACCTCTAAGGTCGCACCTCTAAGGTCACCTCTAAGATAACACACACATACACCTGTATGTGTGTGTGAGAGAGTCTAAGACTGACAGAGGAATGCAGGGCAAAGAAATAAAGTGAGATGATTAATTATAAATGTCTTTTCACCCTAGTGACAGAAAAGCAGCGATATTGTGCTTTTGAGATCAAGTGCTCTTATACTATTTGTTACATATTCCAGCAGCTGAACACCATGCATATGGAAGTGGGGGGGGGGGGGGGGGGGGGGGTGCAAACTAATCGCCCTCATTAATGTGATTTATGAACCATAAATTCTCATTTGTTCAGAAAGCCCCTTAGAATAATAGTGGAAAGGATGTCCTTTTAATTTTTTTTTCATTTAACACACAGAGTGCTACTAATAATACATCGAACACAATGTGCCGTGGAATATATTATACTAGGGAATACAACGTGTGCCACCAAATATGTGAACCCAAGTTAGTCATAAACAAGAACTAAGAACACAGCACTAAATTTGGAACATTTCATGCATCTGATTTATTGAATGCTCCATCCAGCAATAATATACGCCATGCTCTTTTTCTAAGTAATTGACAGTGGAAATGCAAACCTAGGCAATGGATTGTTGATATTATTATTATTATTATTATTATTATTATTATTCATTTCATAGCTCTGAACCCTTGTAAATAAGTGTGCATAATTGTACTGAATGAGCACTTGTAGTGTACTTCAAATCTTATAAGCATATTAAAAAAATAAAAAAGTACTTGCAGATACTATAATATTTATGAAATTAAAGGCCGCATAAGTGTATATAAAGAGAGTAAAATTTCTTGACACACTGATATACACTTAAAAAGTGTTATAATAATCTTTTGTCATGCTTAAAAGTACACTTATTTTAATGTGTTAACTAACATATTAAATGTAAAGACTAACACACGTAAAGTAATTAATGATCATTTCAACTGTAGTGTTATTCAATATTACATTTAGAGGTAATATATTTCAATGTACAGAATTGCAACTACATTACAAATGTGTAATTACAATAAATAAATAAATGAAAAATCTTATTGCATGGGTCAAAAAAGCACTTAAGTTCAGCTACAGTTATTACATTTGACATAAATTTAAACAAATACATGTTGTATGTTATTAAACTCCAAATACATTACAAATGTGAAATTACAAAAACAGTAATTGCATTTAAAAGAGTTTTCAACTAAAATATATTTAATTGCAAATAACATGCAATTACTGTAAGTACAAACACATTCAGTTCGCTTTATTATTTAATATATATTATTAAGTTAATATGAATCTTTACAATGATTGGTTGATTGTATTTTTTTAAAGGAAAATAGCATCTTTTACATTTTCATCATTAAATATTTTCCGTTTCCAGCATCATGAGGGTGTTAATGTTGAATGATTAGCAGAAAGTATGACTGACGTGTTCTATATTAAGACATGTTGGAGTGATTTCTGACACAGAGTTTTAGACAAACGACAATGGTCATGCTTTTAAATGATACAAAGATATTATTTTCAGAAGTCCCTTTGCTCAAAATCCCAGTCATTGTTGAATGGACACGATGCTGCAGTACTCTGTTGTTTCTTGGTTTATATTTTCACTTATCCCATCGAATTTAAGAACACTCATCTGAGACAAAGCTGATACTCTCTCTCACACACACACACACACACACACACACACACACACATTGACCCTTTCTTCCAGTGTCTCGGTAGTTCTCTCTTTCTCCTCTTATCCTCTCCGTTCATTCTCCTCTCTATCTCTTGCTGTGTATTCAGAGGCTGTCGATTCCTCTGGCCGATCAGTGATTTATGTCATCCCCAGGTGAGCGTGTTCACATCAGCATTACCTTTCTTTTCCAAGGTAGTGATCTGTTTCCCAGAGCTCTCCTTTCTCTCCTGCTTGCTCCACTTCACCGGCCAGGTGCTGCTCCTCAAACCTTTCCCTCACATGTCCTGAATTCTCTCTCTCTCTCTCTCTCTCTCTCTCTCTGTGAAGGCCCACAGCATACTGTATGATACATAAGCTGGAATAAAGAGAGATATCTCAGTATCTACATTCACTGACTAATTGTACTACAGTGTCAGATTGTGGCCTAAGAACAGTGGAAATTTTTAATTCTAAAGTTTAATTATCGGACAAATGTGTATAAATAGTGATAAAAAAAATTATTTAAGTATATTGAAAAGGCCCAGATCCAACAGTAGATGTGCATTGATTTAAAAAATAAAAAATAATTCAAAGCTGCTTAAAAAGGAGTACATTTTTTATTTTATTTTATTTTTATTTTTTGAGATGGATGGATGGATGGATGGATGGATGGATGGATGGACGGATGTACGGATAAAACGTGTTGTTGAGGGAATTCTTAAGGCAGTTTTTTTTCTGCCACAGGCATCAGTTTACGCGCAAATTTCAGCTCTTCAAATTTGGACATGTTTGAAGAGCAGGTTAATTTCTCATGATGTGACTGAATTGAAGGACCCTGTGCTCTGGACATCAGGGGCCCGGATGTTTCCGGTAACTTTAACCCTTCAATGATCCAGCACCGGTCATATCACATCTCTCCATCTACACTCTGTGTACATGACAACAATAAAAGCAGCTGAGCTGTTGTATTAGCATTTCTAGGGCAACTTCACAGCAGATCCAATATTAAAACCAAGACATGTTGAACCACAAAAAGCCTCCTGACACCACAATCAGTGTTCTTGATTTCATTTATTTGGAAAATAATTAAGAGGATGTGTTTACAGTAATCAAAATTTCGCCTGGTTCCATTGTCTTGCCACAATCTGTCACTGTATAATTACGTCAGGTTATAATTACGGTGATTAGAGCATGGCCTAATAATTATGATGATGTTTGTCATTCTGCAAGAGGATGAGCAACTCCCTACATTTTATTAAATACAGACATGTCTTTTCATTCGATGAGGAATTATCTGATCTGTCATTAATCCACTAGTTGACACTAAAGTTCAGCTTTACTAAAACGTGATCACAACATGTCGATCTTGACATACTTTATTATTAACCATTTATACTCTGAGGTTGTGCAGATCAAATAAAGCAATTATTTGATGTGCCAAAATCCTACTTAAGTAGGTCAAAAAAGCAAGTTCACTAGCAGCATTTTATATCAGTCAAATTATATTTTAATTGCAGTCATTTCACACTTAGATATATTATTTCCGTAATAAGTACCAGTTATAAAAGCATATGAAAGTGTACTTCTTTTAAATAAGAGAGTCAAATCAATAAAAGTAGCAAAATCTGCAAAAATACAAAAATAAAAATGTAAAAAAAAAAGACAAATAAGATTGTAATAATAATAATGTATTATTAATAATGTAAAAAATTATGTTTTTATACAAATTAAAAATAAGACATTAATAAGATAATCATTAAGGTAATAATAATGATGATGTTTTGAATTACAAATAAAAAGAAGACTGCATAAGATTGTAATAAATTTACCATGTATAGGTCTTGCAGAGCAAACGTAGCAATTCTTTGGACATTACAACACATCGATCCTCTGTAAACAACACATCGGCTGTGTTTCTCATTCTACAGCTTCACAGCATGCTCCACTCTGTTTAATTAAGCACTGTAGCCTCAAACCAGCACAAGCTCCACAGAGCAGCAAGAAGAAAAGGCCAAGAGCTGCGCAGCTACATAAACTTTGTCCATTGATTCCACATGATCTCTTTGTATCCCTGTGGATTTCACGGTGGATTGAAGGCCTGCCATAAATCCTGAATTGTAATCTTTGAGCACACACAATGCTCTTCCCGGAGTCACATTCTACAACAGGAGGGATTGATGCTATTAGTGCAAATATTCTAACTAACAATAAGTACGGAAAAGACAAACTAGGGATAAATAAATGAAGATTAATATGAAAAGCATCTGTAAGAACCCAAAAGAAGCCGAAATGACATCAAGTAAGACTTTATGTAGCAAATAAATATAAAAATAACGACATGAATACGTAAATAAATTATAAGCTGTTCTACCCCTAAAGGTGTCTTTTTTAACATATTCTGAGATTCCATGACATGAAAAAAACTATTACTCTAACTCGTATAAATAAATAAATGGCAGTCCATTATACCTCTAAAGGTACGAATGGTTGCGAATGGAAAGGTTGCAAAATGTTTTCTTTTTTTTTCTTTTTTTTTGGTGAGTGTACAACTTGAAAAATTGGGTTACACTAACATGTAATGTACATAAAATATAAAAAAAATTGAAAATAAAAACAAACTATGTTTTAATAATATTGTTTTATTATAAATTTATCTAAACAAGTGATAATTTTACAACCTAAGAAACCTTCAGCAGCTCTTTGGCCCTCGTTAGGATTTACTCAAGACTCCTGGCCCTTAACACTGGCTGTTTATAAGGTTAATATATAGTCTCCTATCCAACAGATTAAGTGAAAGTGAAATGGACATCAGATGAACTGCTAAAAAAGATGTCTTATTCAGTAGCCATGGGCTCAGCTGCTATCTCCCTCCCTTACACCTCAGCTGGATTTTCAGGCAGCGTTTCCCCTCTTTGGCTGACCCGTCTGAGCCCCGTCCCCTCCACAGCATTACTAAAGACCTGCTGCCATCGTGAGGGCTCTGAGTTTACTAGTCATTTTCTCATAACAACTGGCCTATACGGAATCTACACACAGAAGTCCACAGAAAGTAAAGCAGATTTCCACAAAACTGGAACACAAAGAAGCCATTCACACATTCTACATATTTCTCACAGCTGGTGTGTTTGTCTATAAAAAATGTAGAAAGAAGGACTAAGTTTGGCTGGTTCCATTGGTACTGTTAACCCCCACAGATGAAACCCTTGACTATATCTTCAGGTTCTAATAGGCATCTTTCTCAACTCATGGCCATTAAAAATTAAGTATCTTGGCCCAATATATATTTATACTGTATGTGCACATGCATATTATTAGGCAAGTCGATAATCTGATAAAGAAAATTACAATTTGGATAAAATTCCAAGCACATTTTATCAACCTTAATAACTACACTATAACTGATAAATAATTTGGAGCAAATTTTATAGCCAATTTCCCCCAAAATGCAATTGGGCTAGTTTTGGCGATGATTCAGCTAGTTTTGAATACAAATTGGGCTGGTTTTGTCACGCAGACCTGGCAACCCTGCTGCGAAGTAGCTTTCCAAACATCAACAAAACATGATGGCTCTTGCTGACAATGTTTTAGTTAAAATTACCAAACGTAACAAGTCTTTGGTCAGTTTGGTTAAAAACTGCGGATAATATAATGCGTGAGATGCCAGAACACTGCTAGCTTATGTGTACTATTGTGTCAATCATCGCAGTTTTGAAAGTGAGTTCTGTACACACACAAAACTAAAAAAATTTGGGGGATTCACTGGCATTTTAAAATGTGCTTTTCAATCCTTTACAGTGTGTACGTGGCCTGAGGGAAAAATGGTTTATTCTTTGACAGCAAGTCTCATGACTCGGGATGAACTTGCAGGGGGAAAAAATGCAGAATAATAGCGCATCATGCAGCGTAGACATTTTAAACACAGGTCAAGAGTGATAACTACAATCAGCGTATGCCAGAAAAGATAATGACAAAAAATGTCAGAAGACCAATTAAAATGAGGGACAAGCAAGCAATATGGAGGGCAGGTCCACTGAGCGAGAATAATAGAGCGGCAAGACCCACTCACACTTCATATGGCATAAGAAAGCAAATGGGACTCAAAGCACATTTACATGCTGCTAAAGTGTGGGAAGAACAGCATTACAGCCGCTCAGGCTGATACATGCAGAATAGCAATGTGCTATGCTAATCTTTCTGTTGTTATGATGGATTGTTCCAGTTATTGTCATGATCCTGGTGATATGACCGGCAGATGAACAGTGAACATATAGATTTGAAGGTGCATGAATTTGTTTGTGCTACAGTAGAAATTATAGACCTCATGAAATCATAATTTATATATTGGTGTTGTTCTGTAGTTCCATCGTAAAATTTTCTTATGAAATTTGCATTCATATTCCTATTAAATAAACATTTGAAGTGTACATAAAATCTTAAAAGTATACTTAAAAAATACTATACTTGTGGGTAATATCATATGAAAAAAAGCCACTTTAGAGATACAGATTTAAAGAGAGATATTTCCATGGCTGTTTCTTAACACACTTACATGTAAGTACTTTTTAAAATAGTGCACTTATTAGTAATGTCAACTTAAAAGTTTTTCTTTAAAGTACTTTTTAAATCATTATCTTTAAATAAGTACACTCAAAATATGTTACATTTTAAAATGTATTGAATTGCAACATCATCATTAATACAAATCTGTAATTACAAATATATTTTAAACCAAGTGTCAATAGAAATGGCATTAAAGTAGTTATAATTTAGTTTATCATGAATGCTTGTCTGTACATTCAGCAATACTTTAATCATATTTCAAAGATAATATAACTAATTACGAAATTACATATTAAAAAAATGTACTTAAGTCTTACTTAAGTGGGTCAAAAAGAGCACTTGAATGTTCAACTCATTGAATTTGATACGTTTATGTAAACTGAATTACATTTTCATTCATTTGCAATTCCAGAGGTGGGTAGAGTACCCAAAAACTGTACTCAAGTAAAAGTAAAAGTACTTCTAGAAATATTTACTCAAGTAAAAGTAAAAGTACTAGTCTTGAATAGTTACTTGAGTAAGAGTAAAAGAGTATCGGATAAAAAATCTACTCAAGTAGTTAGTTACTAGTTACTTTGGGCCATATATACTGAGCCTATTTTTATTTAGATATATAGATAAAATGTATGTAATGTATGTGTGCGTGTATAAATGTATATATTTCATCAGCCTTTACTCCAATTTATGTAATTTATTATAAAACCCTGTCTGTTTACTTAAGTAACAGATATAGGTGTCATACCATAACATATTTTTAATATGACTGACTTTATATTAAATGTGAATTTAACATTGAAAGTTAATGTGATATAAATATTGCTACTAATCTTTCATTGTTCAGAAAGAGAGCAAATAACATTTACATTATTAAAGATAATTTTCACAGACAGTCTAGATTTCAATCACTCTCAGAAACTCCCATTAAAATCACTGAAACTGTTAACACTGTGAAATCAATATCTTAATTATAGATTCGTACACACATCTGCACTTTGTTGTTTCTGACGAGAGAATTCGCCAGAAAGAGGCATTCAGTCAGTGAGCGAGTGAAGGAAGCACCGGCATTTTAGCGATGACTCATCGGAACACCTCTGATTGGCCAATGCTTTAATAAGCTCAAAAGAATCATGTGTGATTTGTTATAATGCGCAGCGCTGTATAAACACATCTATCTCTGGCTAAGCGCCAGCAAGAGATCACAGATCTGAATTTAGCAGCTGATGAGACTTGCTGAACGTAGGCTACTCACGCCGGTGTGATTGTATTAAAATTAATAAAATCTTAATCGGCTATTTTTTGTCGTTTGGAAGCTGCATTCAACTTGACTCCCCTCTGTAATAAGCCACACACGTACAACAAACTAATGTCAGTGGTATCGTGTACTGTAATCGAATGTAGCCCAAGTTATTACCTGTTAAACAGTAGACAGCACACGCGGTGTTCATCTAATAAGGATCTCCATCGCTAGCAAATAATAACCTTTGCAGATTTCAATTCAGTGCAGTTCCAGCCACGTTTTCAACGCTCTTTCTGTTCTTAAATGTTACAACTCCGTGTGAACCACTTCAAACGCTCAGCGCGTGCGGCAGGGAACTGAACGAATCATTCAAACTGATTCATGAACCAATTCACTCGTTTGCCAATTGGTTTGATCAAGCCTTTGAACAGAATTGACTCAAAAGAATGAATCATTCGCGAAAGGGCAATCGCTCATTGCCCAGAGAAAAGTAGACGGCGCGTTTGGAATAAACTGAAGCACCTAACATTTATTGCATTAAGATGAAGTAACGAGAGGAGCGTCGCCCACAGTAACGAAGTAAAAGTACAGATTTTTCCCCAAAAATTTACTCAAGTAAGAGTATAAAGTACCCATCTTTAAATATACTCCGAAAAGTATTCGTTACCCCAAAAAATCACTCAAGTAAATGTAACGAAGTAAATGTAACTCGTTACTACCCACCTCTGCAATTAACATGCAATGAAGTGTCCTTAGCAATTACATTCAGTTCACTCTTAAGTAAATTATTTTAAAGTATATTATTTTATTAAAAGTATGGAAAAGTATGCTTTTTTCTCTCAGTAGTACTGATGACCCATTCTGCACTAAATATATTCATCTAATCAGATGTTTTATAGAATGAATAGTTCTTGCGATCGGTTAGAAAATCAAATAATGGCTGCAACTTAAACCAACATCTAATCTACTAAAGCTGATGATGGCCTTAAATATTTCCCATTTCAAAAGGAAATGAGTCAAGACATGAAAGAAAACTTTGCTTGTCCAGCATTTTCATGTGGTATTTTCTAGCTAAAAGCTCAGCAGATTTATGCAGAATGTGTATTTCACAATTTTCACAAAATTCTGCACATGCCTCCCATGTTGTGTGTTTGCTTATTTTTATTTTGCATTATATACTCATACTTTTAAGTACCAATATTTAAAAAATAATAAAAAATAGACTCATGCACATTTTACACTAAATGTCAAAAACTTCCAGATGTTCTTAAAAGCAGAATCTCATCCTGATTTCCAAGAATGAGCTGTTTGAAGACCGACTCTGACCTCAAGACTCAACTCAATACAGTGCAAACTCCTTCCACTATTAAAAGAAAAATAATTCTCAATAACTGTCTCTGTCTAAAGACAGACAGTATGTGTTCCAGCATGCGGATGAGTGACATGAAAGGCAATAATTTTGAGAAATGTGTATCACTTCCGCTCTCCTCTCCAAACAAAGCGACCTCTGCTTCACCTCCCTCATCACCTGAGCCAAGCGTGCCATCACATGTGTCAATAAGGCAATTTGTTTTTCTATTGCGTTCCTTATCAAGGTTAAACTGAATAAATCAATCATCGTCTATGAGGCAACGGAGAGAGAGAGAGGAAAAACTTCCTGTCAGAAACTGGGGGTTATAAATAATACGCCAGCAGCAACCAAACACTGTGAATTTTCATCTTGCAAAAAGGCAATTAACAAGGAAGGAAACCTGAAACAAATGCCTTCTGAAGGTCCTTCCACCAAATGTAAAACAAAGAGACACCCAGGATAATTTCATCTCTGTCTCTGCGTTTAAATTACATGCTTTCTGCCCTTGATGGATAGATATTAATATTTTATAATGAAACATTGCCAGAGAATGGTTCTTTTCATTCATTCTCCTCAGGAAGCAAGAATTGCAAATAATGGCTATTTTGTTTAAGTATGTTACTGTATATCTATTAATATAAAGATAGGCTACAAAGGCTAAAATATTTGATAAAAAAAAATAAAGAAATAAATAAAAATAGTTCCAAAGCAGCATTTATTTGTAAAGAAAAATGCAGCAAAAAATGTAATTTTGTGAGCTATAAATATATATATATATATATTTATATATATATATAACCAATAAGGCTCTTTAGGCCGTGCTGTATTGGTAATGCAATCATGCCCGTTTATAATATTTATAATATTACATATTCATTACTCCTGTACCTTATTGCTCAATTATGGCACAGCATTTCCTTTTTAATATAAAATTAGTATAAGCCACAGATCAAGAGATCAGTCAAGGATAAACATGGATCAGTATGAATAGCGTAAACACATCATGATTCCAAATAGGACAGATGATTCTGAGACTTTAATTCATCCAGATGTGCCAGATGTTTATGCATGTAAATAAGTGGGAGAGGCAATGCTGTCACCCGCTGACTGAATCGAGCTCACATAAATCAACATGCAAGGTCACGGTCCATCTATGGTTGCAAACCAATAATTGAGGTTAATTTTTGGCCAACTGTAAACTAGTCAACCGGGCTAGTTTTGACGCAGAGTGAAAGCTTGTGTCCAGTCATACATGGGGTCACCAGCAGAGCATGTGCAAGCCATCCATGCTTGCACGACATTAACATCCACACCTACGGATGCAGCCTTGATGCACAATGAGCCCAATAAACCTCCCTGGACAGGTTAGTGGGCTCTGGGTATTTAAAGCCTGTCTCACCCAGGTGATGTGCAAACTGCAGCACCTTGCTTTGTTTTTATTGCACAGCTGTTTCAGGGGCTGACACTGCAGTATAATCACCTCTTGACTGAGCGCAGCTCCCATAATCATCATGGCCTCCAGAAAGCCAAAACATAAAGCCAGCAAGGGACATAAACTCCCTGCAGCTTGACCAACAGCATAGCAGAAGCGTAGCGGTCAACACCGTCAGCACTCACAAGCTCAAGTGAGCTGTCTGCTGACTACATACTGTAGATTGCCACCTTATGAATGACATCCTAACCATTGATTTTGAGTATGTTAGCATGTGGCTAAGCTAATGGCTTACTCTAAAAAGCATAAAAATACTTTACAAATAGATTTTCAGATATTATAAAAATACATTTTGGGTAAAACAGGGTATAAAGTGCTGTTAATAATCTTAAAAGTAGAATTAAAATAAACTGTTGCATTTAATATATTAATGAAATAAAAGGCCATTTAAGTGTACGTGAAGAGAGACACTTATGATATGCTTCTTAACACACTTAAGTACACTTTTAATAAGTTCACTTTGTAATAGTCACAGTTTTAATTTAAAGGACATTAAATCATTAAGTTAAAAAAAAAATTGTACTTAAGAAGCACACTTATTTTAATGTCTTGGCTAGCATACTAAAGCAGACGTAAAGTACTTGATTTTAACTAAATTGTGTTAATACATTTAAAATTTGGATATTTTAAATGCACTATATTGCAACTATTACAAATATATTTAAATAAATGTTTCAAAAGAAATGGCATTGAAATATGTTTAAGTTTATCATAAATGATTATCAATACAGTTGACCACATTTCAAAGCCAATATATAGAGGCAATTACATGTAAAGCTGTAATTAAGTTCTACTTAAGTAAGTACACTCTTAAGTTCATCTAATTGCATTTAATACAAATTTAACCTATAATACATTTGCAATAAATTGCAAGTAACATGGTGGAGAGTTCCTGCCTCAAGTGGAGGAGTTTAAGTATCTTGGGGTCTTGTTCACGAGTGAGGGAAGGATGGAACGGGAGATTGACAGACGGATCGATGCAGCTTCTGCAGTAATGCGGTCGATGTACCGGTATGTCGTGCTGAAGAAAGAGCTGAGTCGCAAGGCGAAGCTCTCGATTTACCGGTCAATCTACGTTCCTACTCTCACCTATGGTCATGAGCTTTGGGTCATGACCGAAAAAACAAGATCCCGGATACAGGCGGCCGAAATGAGCTTTCTCCGCAGGGTGGCTGGGCGATCCCTTAGAGATAGGGTGAGAAGCTCAGTCACCCGGGAGGAGCTCAGAGTAGAGCCGCTGCTCCTCCACATCGAGAGGGGTCAGCTGAGGTGGCTCGGGCATCTGTTCTGGATGCCTCCTGGACGCCTTCCCGGCTATGTCTCCCGGCTGGCCTGGGAACGCCTCGGTGTCCCCCCAGAAGAGCTGGAGGAAGTGTCTAGGGAGAGGGAAGTCTGGGGTTCTCTGCTTAGACTGCTGCCCCCGCGACCCGGCCCCGGATAAGCGGAAGAAGATGGATGGATGGATAGATGGATGCAAGTAACATGCAATTATGTATATATATATATATATGTGTGTATATATATATATATATATATATATATATATATATATATATATATATATATATATATGTGTGTATATATATATATATATATATATATGTATATATATTTCAGTTCTTATAATAATTTTAATAATTGACATTATTTTATTTAGAATTTCATTTTTTGTAATAATTTTAATTTATATTAAGTTAATTCTTCAGTGTATTCTTTTAAAGTTTATTATTATGTTTAAGTATTATTTTGAGTGTACTTCATTTTCACAAGGATAATCAATATTTAATTAACCTTTCATTATTGAATGAAAGTAAATTTAGCCATTCTTTTTCTCTTTTCTCATCCACCATCTTGGATTTATTTATATTCTTGCGATGCACTCTGGGATTTGCTTCTTTACAAACGATATATCAGTACTAGGGCTGTCACTTTTGTGAAAAAATCATTTTCGATTTTTAAGACATAAGTGTTCATTGAATCGATTGTAAAATCGATTTTTCCATGTCTAAAAAAAAAACGTTTCCTTTTTCAACGTCAAATAACGGACGAACATAAAGAGAGCGCTGGAAACGCACAAGTCAGCAATATTTCTTATCTATTGGCATAAAGTTTTGTGCAGAATAATAAACAGCAACAGGAGTGCAACATTTTCGAAAAAATATATATGCAGAGGGGACGGCTGCCATAACAAAAGAAAAACATCACTGCAGGCTTCAACCCGGCTGCATTTATGATTTAGGCAATTCAAAAATCTCCAAGATTATTTTAAATAATGATTCAATCCATTTCTAACAACGTGCCGCGAGACCTCCAGACGCGCGTAAACGCGTCTTTACAGTGACTTAACATTGAAATCACTCACGCCAGATGCTCTATTCGTGTTTGGTGTGAATGTAGCATAAGAGGTCGCTTTCGAAGTCACTGGGTCTTATAGGCGCGTAAAATTGCTGGTATTTTCTGTCTAGCTTTCGCAACGCATACTGCACTTTCGGAATTCTTTATTTTCTTTTTCTGCTTGTTTGTGAGTTTTGTTAATTTTTTGTTAATGTAATGAAGTAAAAATACTTTGTTACAAGTATTTTTTGGGAGTATCTATACTTTACTTTAGTTTTTATATTTCAGGCAACTTTTACTTTTACTCCACTACATTTCCTAATTAATATGTATACTTTTACTCCGATACATTTCCCGTAAGTATATTCATTACTTTCTACAAAATAATCAGAAGAACACAGACTGTCAGGAAAGCAGGTTTGAACTTTTCCACTCAATTTTGCTAACAAAAGTAGTTACAAACAAAGATCACAGCACTGTTTTGTGTCTCTGAGCAATGGACGTTGTTTACTTATTGAATGAATCAGCTTTTTGAACAAATCGTTGAATAAATGATTCAGTGATTTACTCATTAACACAGTCAAATGCTTTGTTTCTGAATGAATCAGCCATTTGAATGAATCGGTTAAATCTTAATGACTCACTCATTAACATTCACTTGCTGTCACCTACTGGTGGTTTTAATTTCACATTTTGACTATTTAAATTATTTCAAATATCAGTATTCAAAGTTTTATGTTAATTACAAATCATTAAGCCTATTTATGCATCTGTAACTGCAGTTTAAATGAATCCATCTCCTAAATGCTATTTCAGATGCAGATTCCAGAAATGTTTTCTTATGTTGGAATGAAAGACACTAAGCACCGGACGAAGTGCTTCTTATTCTTACCCAAAAATACAAAATGGAAGAAATAGTTAAAACTGAAAACAATATATATGTATATATATATACTTTTACTCATGTAATATTCTAAATGGTGACTTAAACTTCTACCGAAGTAATTTTCTGGTAAGATATCTGTACTTTTACATAAGTATGACTTTCAGGTACTTTATACACCACTGTTCTTTACAAAGTGACATCACCAACGATTGACCTGGCATGCATAATACTGCATTTTTGGTTGTTTTTGTGAACAGGGATTATTTTAAAAATATTTTCTGCTCAAAAAACAATTTTTGTCTTTAATACATTGTTGTTGTGCAAACTTACCTTTAAAAACAGAAAACTTTTTTTGTGTGTCTTGGCCATTTCTTTACGCGACAATGACATTTTAGGGGCTTGAAAATGCAATCTTTTTAAAACAGGTTTCAAAGTACAAGTTTTTTAACTTTTTTTTTTTTTTTTTTTTTTTTTTTTTATAGAAGACAGCAAAAGTCTGGGCCTAAAAAAAGTTTACTTTCAAAAAAAGATACTTCCATAAACACTGTGACAGGAGGTGACTGAACTCCTCGCAATCCTCCCCTCCCTGGTTTTCAGCTCAGAGGTCCCATCTTGTCCCTCCCCACATAGAGGAGAAACATTAGCCTCGCTCAGAGTGCTCCGGTGCAGCTGAGCGGAAATGCAGTGTGGTGCCACTGTAATCATTGTAATGCATCTCTGTTCTTTTAATTAAGGGATAATGTCCAATTTCATGACATTTATGAGGTTGTAACATTCATTAGCCCCCAACAGATGCTGCAGCTAAATAGCTAACTAGCCTGGAGTGGAGCGGTTCTGGGCCCTCCTCCTGGCAGTAGCCACTAGTCTGCTCTGTTAATGGTCAGGGGGATTCATGACTGCCGTTGTCTCAGAGTCTCACTGCTCACCTAAAGAAACGGGACAGATTTAAAGAGTAGAACCGCTGAACTTCAAGCAGCTCATAACCCTGGCGCATAAAACTGGCATTAAAATTTGTGATTGCAATTAAAACGAAGATACTCGCAATGAGAATGTCAGAAGCAGTTCTAATCATTTTTATTGTGCCGCTTAATTCGTGTTACCTGTGCCTGCACGAGGGCCAAAAGTTTTACAGGTGTTACATTTCAACCTATTGGTCTCCGCTTTGTGACAATCCATAACATATCCATAAAAACCAATGTTCGCAACGTTAGTCTAAGACATTAAAGTAAATTATCAAGTATCATTGTTTTTCTTCATTATAAAAAAAAAAATTAAAAGAAATAAAAGAATGTTAAATTTTTTTTTTATTAATTACAAATGTTGCCTTGGCACTGAACTGAAAGAAAAAAAAATTAAGTAGAACTAGTACATTTAATAAAACTGAAAAGAATAAAGCTAAATAGAAATCCACAAAGTTTAAAAGTATAAAAGTGAGAATTATAAAACTAAATCAAACAACAAAAGCAAAGAAAATACAAATAATATAATATAATATAATATAATATAATATAATATAATATAATATAATATAATATAATATAATATAATATAATATAATATATAACTGGTCTATGATCAGTGAAAATCCATCCATCCATCCATCATCTTCCGCTTATCCGGGGCCGGGTCGCGGGGGCAACAGTCTAAGCAGAGACGCCCAGACTTCCCTCTCCCTAGCCACTTCTTCCAGCTCTTCCGGGGGGACCCCCGAGGTGTTCCCAGGCCAGCGGGGAGACATAGTCCCTCCAGCGTGTCCTAGGTCTTCCCCGGGGCCTCCTCCCGGTGAGACGTGCCTGGAACACCTCCCTGGGAAGGCATCCAGGAGGCATCCAAAATAGATGCCCGAGCCACCTCAGCTGGCTCCTCTCGATGTGGAGAAACAACGGCTCTACTCAGAGCTCCCCCCGACTGACCGAGCTTCTCACCCTATCTCTAAGGGAGCGCCCAGCCACCTAACGGAGAAAGCTCATTTCGGCCGCCTGTATCCGGGATCTTGTCCTTTCGGTCATGACCCACAGCTCATGACCATAGGTGAGAGTAGGAACGTAGATTGACCGGTAAATCGAGAGCTTTGCCTTACAGCTCAGCTCCTTCTTCACCACGACAGACCTGTACAGCGACCGCATTACTGCAGAAGCTGCACCGATCCGTCTGTCAATCTCACGTTCCATCCTTCCCTCACTCGTGAACAAGACCCCAAGATACCTGAACTCTTCCACTTGAGGCAGGAACTTTCCACCAACCTGAAGTGGGCAATCCACCCTTTTCCGACTGAGAACCATGGCCTCGGACTTGGAGGTGCTGATTCTCATCCCAGCCAATTCACACTCGGCTGCAAACCGTTCCAGTGCACGCTGAAGGTCCTGGTCTTAGGAGGCCAACACGACAACATCATCCGCAAAAAGCAGCGACGAAATCATATGGTCCCCAAACCGGACACTCTCCGGCCCTTGGCTGCGCCTAGAAATTCTGTCCATAAAAATGATGAACAGAACCGGTGACAAAGGGCAGCCCTGCCGGAGTCCAACATGCACCGGGAACAGGTCTGACTTACTGCTGGCAATGCGAACCAAGCTCTTGCTCCGGTCGTACAGGGACCGAACAGCCCTAAGTAGGGGGCCGGAAAAGGTATAGAGCTGGTCCAGTGTTCCACGACTGGGACAAAAACCACACTGTTCCTCCTGAATCCGAGGTTCCACTATCGGCCAAATTCTCCTTTCCAGTACCCTGGCATAGACTTTCCCGGGGAGGCTGAGAAGTGTGATCCCCCTATAGTTGAAACACACTCTCCGGTCCCCTTCTTGAAAAGAGGGACCACCAACCCGGTCTGCCAGTCCAGAGGTACTGTCCCCAACCGCCATGCGATGTTGCAGAGGCGTGTCAGCCAAGACAGCCCCACAACATCCAGAGACTTGAGTTACTGGGGGCGGATCTCATCCACCCCCGGTGCCTTGCCACCGAGGAGCTTTTAAACTACCTCGATGACTTCGGCCCGGGTGATGGACGAGTGCTCCTCCGAGTCCCAAGCCACTGCTTCCTCAACGGAACACAAGTCGGTGGGATTGAGGAGATCCTTGAAGTATTCCTTCCACCGCCCGACGATATCCCCAGTTGAGGTCAACAGGTGCCCATCTCTACTGTAAACAGTGTTGGTAGGGCACTGCTTCCCCCTCCTGAGGCGTCGAACAGTTTGCCAGAATCTCTTCGAGGCCAACCGATAGTCTTTCTCCATGGCCTCACCGAACTCCTCCCAGGCCCGCCTGCCGGTACCTGTCAGCTGCCTCCGGAGTCCCACAAGCCATCCAGGCCCGATAGGACTCCTTCTTCAGCTTGACAGCATCCCTTACTTCCGGTGTCCACCACCGTGTTCGGGGATTGCCGCCTCGACAGGCACCGGAGACCTTACGGCCACAGCTCCGAGCAGCCGCAGCGACAATGGAGGTGGAGAACATGGTCCACTTGGACTCAATATCTCCAGACTCCCTCGGGATCCGGTCGAAGCTCTGCCGGAGGTGGGAGTTGAAGATCTCTCTGACAGGGGGCTCGGCCAAATGTTCCCAACAGACCCTCACAGTACGTTTGGGTCTGCCGAGTCTGTCCAGCTTCCTCCCCCGCCATCGGATCCAACTCACCACCAGGTGGTGATCACCACCCGCCCCTCTCTTCACCCGAGTGTCCAAGACATATGGCCGAAGCTCTGATGACACGACCACAAAGTCGATCATCGACCTCCGGCCTAGGGTGTCCTGGTGCCACGTGCACTGATGGGCACCCTTATGCTTGAACATGGTGTTCGTTATGGACAAACCGTGGTTAGCACAGAAATCCAATAACAGAACACCGCTCGGGTTCAGGTCAGGGGGGCCGTTCCTCCCAATCATGCCTCTCCAGGTGTCACTGTCACTGCCCACGTGAGCGTTGAAGTCCCCCAGTAGAACGACGGAGTCTCCAGTCGGAGCACTTTCCAGCACCCCTCCCAGAGACTCCAAGAGGGCCGGGTAGTCCGCACTGCCGTTTGGACCGTAGGTACAAATGACAGTGAGAGACCTATCCCCGACTCGAAGGCGCAGGGAAGCGACCCTCTCGATCACCGGGGTGAACTCCAACACATGGCGGCTGAGCTGGGGGGCTATTAGCAAACCCACTCCAGCCCTCCGCCTCTCACCATGGGCAACTCCAGAGTGGAAGAGAGTCCAGCCTCTCTCAAGAAGTGTGGTTCCAGAGCCCAAGCTGTGCGTGGAGGTGAGCCTGACTATCTCTAGTCGGTACCTCTCGACCTCCCGCACAAGCTCAGGCTCCTTCCCCGCCAACGAGGTGACATTCCACGTCGCTAAAGCCAGATTCCGTGTCCAGAGATCGGGTCATCGGGGGTCTCGCCTATGACTGTCGCCCGATCCACTATGCACCTGCCCCTTACGCTCCCTCCTGCAGGTGGTGAGCCCACAGGAGGGCGGCCCCACGTCACTCCTTCGGTCTGAGCCCGGCCGGACCCCATGGGGGAAGGCGCTCGCATACGAGCCCCAACCCCGGGCCTGGCTCCAGGGTGGGGCCCCGGCTGCGCCATGCCGGGCGACGTCACGGTCCTTGATTTAAATGTTGACATAAGGGGTTTGTGAACGGTTCTTAGTTTGGCCCGTCACCAAGGACCTGTTTGCCTTGGGAGACCCTACCAGGAGCATATAGCCCCAGACAACATAGCTCCCAGGATCATTCGGGTACTCAAACCTCTCCACCACGATAAGGTGACAGTTCAAGGAGAGGATCAGTGAAAATACTTATTTTTATTATTTAATACTTTTTTCTATCATTACAAATTATTTTATCTTTTTTTTTTGAATTTGTACGAAGAAACTAGCAATTCTGAACTGAAAGAAAAAAAAATTAAGTAGAACTAGTACATTTAATAAAACTGAAAAGAATAAAGCTAAATAGAAATCCACAAAGTTTAAAAGTATAAAAGTGAGAATTATAAAACTAAATCAAACAACAAAAGCAAAGAAAATACATATAATATAATATAATATAATATAATATAATATAATATAATATAATATAATATAATATAATATAATATAATATATAACTGGTCTATGATCAGTGAAAATCCATCCATCCATCCATCATCTTCCGCTTATCCGGGGCCGGGTCGCGGGGGCAACAGTCTAAGCAGAGACGCCCAGACTTCCCTCTCCCTAGCCACTTCTTCCAGCTCTTCCGGGGGGACCCCCGAGGTGTTCCCAGGCCAGCGGGGAGACATAGTCCCTCCAGCGTGTCCTAGGTCTTCCCCGGGGCCTCCTCCCGGTGAGACGTGCCTGGAACACCTCCCTGGGAAGGCATCCAGGAGGCATCCAAAATAGATGCCCGAGCCACCTCAGCTGGCTCCTCTCGATGTGGAGAAACAACGGCTCTACTCAGAGCTCCCCCCGACTGACCGAGCTTCTCACCCTATCTCTAAGGGAGCGCCCAGCCACCTAACGGAGAAAGCTCATTTCGGCCGCCTGTATCCGGGATCTTGTCCTTTCGGTCATGACCCACAGCTCATGACCATAGGTGAGAGTAGGAACGTAGATTGACCGGTAAATCGAGAGCTTTGCCTTACAGCTCAGCTCCTTCTTCACCACGACAGACCTGTACAGCGACCGCATTACTGCAGAAGCTGCACCGATCCGTCTGTCAATCTCATGTTCCATCCTTCCCTCACTCGTGAACAAGACCCCAAGATACCTGAACTCTTCCACTTGAGGCAGGAACTTTCCACCAACCTGAAGTGGGCAATCCACCCTTTTCCGACTGAGAACCATGGCCTCGGACTTGGAGGTGCTGATTCTCATCCCAGCCAATTCACACTCGGCTGCAAACCGTTCCAGTGCACGCTGAAGGTCCTGGTCTTAGGAGGCCAACACGACAACATCATCCGCAAAAAGCAGCGACGAAATCATATGGTCCCCAAACCGGACACTCTCCGGCCCTTGGCTGCGCCTAGAAATTCTGTCCATAAAAATGATGAACAGAACCGGTGACAAAGGGCAGCCCTGCCGGAGTCCAACATGCACCGGGAACAGGTCTGACTTACTGCTGGCAATGCGAACCAAGCTCTTGCTCCGGTCGTACAGGGACCGAACAGCCCTAAGTAGGGGGCCGGAAAGGGTATAGAGCTGGTCCAGTGTTCCACGACTGGGACAAAAACCACACTGTTCCTCCTGAATCCGAGGTTCCACTATCGGCCAAATTCTCCTTTCCAGTACCCTGGCATAGACTTTCCCGGGGAGGCTGAGAAGTGTGATCCCCCTATAGTTGAAACACACTCTCCGGTCCCCTTCTTGAAAAGAGGGACCACCAACCCGGTCTGCCAGTCCAGAGGTACTGTCCCCAACCGCCATGCGATGTTGCAGAGGCGTGTCAGCCAAGACAGCCCCACAACATCCAGAGACTTGAGTTACTGGGGGCGGATCTCATCCACCCCCGGTGCCTTGCCACCGAGGAGCTTTTAAACTACCTCGATGACTTCGGCCCGGGTGATGGACGAGTGCTCCTCCGAGTCCCAAGCCACTGCTTCCTCAACGGAACACAAGTCGGTGGGATTGAGGAGATCCTTGAAGTATTCCTTCCACCGCCCGACGATATCCCCAGTTGAGGTCAACAGGTGCCCATCTCTACTGTAAACAGTGTTGGTAGGGCACTGCTTCCCCCTCCTGAGGCGTCGAACAGTTTGCCAGAATCTCTTCGAGGCCAACCGATAGTCTTTCTCCATGGCCTCACCGAACTCCTCCCAGGCCCGCCTGCCGGTACCTGTCAGCTGCCTCCGGAGTCCCACAAGCCATCCAGGCCCGATAGGACTCCTTCTTCAGCTTGACAGCATCCCTTACTTCCGGTGTCCACCACCGTGTTCGGGGATTGCCGCCTCGACAGGCACCGGAGACCTTACGGCCACAGCTCCGAGCAGCCGCAGCGACAATGGAGGTGGAGAACATGGTCCACTTGGACTCAATATCTCCAGACTCCCTCGGGATCCGGTCGAAGCTCTGCCGGAGGTGGGAGTTGAAGATCTCTCTGACAGGGGGCTCGGCCAAATGTTCCCAACAGACCCTCACAGTACGTTTGGGTCTGCCGAGTCTGTCCAGCTTCCTCCCCCGCCATCGGATCCAACTCACCACCAGGTGGTGATCACCACCCGCCCCTCTCTTCACCCGAGTGTCCAAGACATATGGCCGAAGCTCTGATGACACGACCACAAAGTCGATCATCGACCTCCGGCCTAGGGTGTCCTGGTGCCACGTGCACTGATGGGCACCCTTATGCTTGAACATGGTGTTCGTTATGGACAAACCGTGGTTAGCACAGAAATCCAATAACAGAACACCGCTCGGGTTCAGGTCAGGGGGGCCGTTCCTCCCAATCATGCCTCTCCAGGTGTCACTGTCACTGCCCACGTGAGCGTTGAAGTCCCCCAGTAGAACGACGGAGTCTCCAGTCGGAGCACTTTCCAGCACCCCTCCCAGAGACTCCAAGAGGGCCGGGTAGTCCGCACTGCCGTTTGGACCGTAGGCACAAATGACAGTGAGAGACCTATCCCCGACTCGAAGGCGCAGGGAAGCGACCCTCTCGATCACCGGGGTGAACTCCAACACATGGCGGCTGAGCTGGGGGGCTATTAGCAAACCCACTCCAGCCCTCCGCCTCTCACCATGGGCAACTCCAGAGTGGAAGAGAGTCCAGCCTCTCTCAAGAAGTGTGGTTCCAGAGCCCAAGCTGTGCGTGGAGGTGAGCCTGACTATCTCTAGTCGGTACCTCTCGACCTCCCGCACAAGCTCAGGCTCCTTCCCCGCCAACGAGGTGACATTCCACGTCCCTAAAGCCAGATTCCGTGTCCAGAGATCGGGTCATCGGGGGTCTCGCCTATGACTGTCGCCCGATCCACTATGCACCTGCCCCTTACGCTCCCTCCTGCAGGTGGTGAGCCCACAGGAGGGCGGCCCCACGTCACTCCTTCGGTCTGAGCCCGGCCGGACCCCATGGGGGAAGGCGCTCGCATACGAGCCCCAACCCCGGGCCTGGCTCCAGGGTGGGGCCCCGGCTGCGCCATGCCGGGCGACGTCACGGTCCTTGATTTAAATGTTGACATAAGGGGTTTGTGAACGGTTCTTAGTTTGGCCCGTCACCAAGGACCTGTTTGCCTTGGGAGACCCTACCAGGAGCATATAGCCCCAGACAACATAGCTCCCAGGATCATTCGGGTACTCAAACCTCTCCACCACGATAAGGTGACAGTTCAAGGAGAGGATCAGTGAAAATACTTATTTTTATTATTTAATACTTTTTTCTATCATTACAAATTATTTTATCTTTTTTTTTTTGAATTTGTACGAAGAAACTAGCAATTCTGTTCATTCGTCACAATGGGGAAGTCGTGGCCTAATGGTTAGAGAGTCGGACTCCCAATCGAAAGGTTGTGAGTTCGAGTCCCGGGCCGGCAGGAATTGTGGGTGGGGGGAGTGCATGTACAGTTCTCTCTCCACCTTCAATACCATGACTTAGGTGCCCTTGAGCAAGGCACCGAACCCCAAACTGCTCCCCGGGTGCCGCAGCATAAATGGCTGCCCACTGCTCCGGGTGTGTGCTCACAGTGTGTGTGTGTGTTCACTGCTCTGTGTGTGTGCATTTCGGATGGGTTAAATGCAGAGCACAAATTCTGAGTATGGGTCACCATACTTGGCTGAATGTCACTTCACTTTACATTTCATAAGTGACCTAATCTTTACTTTTTTATGAGG
The DNA here is from genome assembly GCF_963082965.1 of Carassius carassius. Taxonomy (NCBI): domain Eukaryota; kingdom Metazoa; phylum Chordata; class Actinopteri; order Cypriniformes; family Cyprinidae; genus Carassius; species Carassius carassius. The sequence goes on from NC_081756.1 coordinate 47,050,491, forward strand.
TATAAAATATTTTATTTTATTCAATGTTTTTGTGTTTTACAATGTTCAATATCTTTCTATTTATTTCTTTACATAAAAATAGATTTTGTAATTAATGTGGTCTCAGTCTTTTGGATTATGCTATATATAAAACTCATATTCCAAAATGATAATTAATTTGATAATAAGTCTTTTTTTTAATCACTTTCTGCCTGTTAGATAAAGAGCAAGTTTGTTTTAGCGTTTTTAGCAAATGACGTGTGATTTTAACAGCCCATATAACACTGATGAAAACCTGTTATAAAACCCACATCATTTAAGAGCTCATGTGACTCATGTGAGATTATGATTGTATTTGCCCTAAATGAGAGAGCACTGCAATGTCTTGATGTGTTGTTCAGGTGTGGATCAGTGAAGGCCAGGTTCTGAAGGCGGTGGATGTTCCGGCCTTCCCCAGAGTGAGCTAAAGCTGCTGGGCACCAGTCTGCTAATTAATCCCCTCCCAGGTGCTTGGCCCCTGGCATCTGTAAGAGCAGACCCACTACACGAGGGTGGCCTTCAGCCGGCGCAGTGGGACACACATCAGTAAGATTCATTATGCCTTATTTAACAACACACACACACTCCGATGTGAGCAGCACTAACTTAAACTAACTTACTGCTTTATTTAGAGCATAATGATGCCAGGTCGACTCCACTTTAACTGTTCAGTGCCAACGCTTGTGTCTCATTCACTAACCACCCGCTAACAAGTTTAGAGAGTGGGTGACTGAGGTGAGACCCTTGAGAAAGGCACAGAACTCCCAACTGCTCCTCGGGCGCCGCAGCAATATGACTGCCCACTGCTCCGGTTGTGTGTTCACAGTGTGTGGTTGTGTGTGTGTGTGTGTGTGTGTGTGTGTGTGTGTGTGTGTGTGTGTGTGTGTGTGTGTGTGCATGCTCACTACTGTGTGTGTGCACTTGGATGGGTTAAATGCAGAGCACAAATTCAGAATATGGGTCACCAAACTCAGCCACACGTCACTTTAACATATTTTAACGTTAATAAAATAAAAATACAACTTAAGTGACTTAAAGACAGACTTTCATGACTGTTTCTCAGCAAACTTAAAGGGATAGTTCACCCAAAAATCTAAATTATGTCATTAATAACTCTCATGTCGTTCCAAACCCGTGAGACCTCCGTTTATCTTTGGAACACAGTTTAAGATATTTTAGATTTAGTCCGATTTAAAAATTACTTTCACTTTAAATTATATTAAATTACTAGAATTTAAAATTATAATTTAAATTATTATAAACTTTTGTTGTGTTTACTAACATACTAAACATGAGTAAAGTATTTGATTATATTTTTAACTGTAGTGTGTTATTCAGCATTACTTTTAAATTGTATATATTTTAAATGTACTAACTTGCAACTTCATCATTACAAATGTGTATTTTCAAACACATTTAAATACATGACATACAAGTTTTGGTAACACTTTATTTTAGTGGCCAATTCTCACTATTACCTAGTTGCTTATTTGCATGTGTATTATTAACATATAGGTTGTTTATTAATACTTATAAAGCACTTATTCTGCATGACCATATTCTACATTCCTAATCCTACCCCAAACCTAAATTTAACAACTACCTTACTAACTATTAATAAGCAGCAAATTGGGACTTTATTGAAGCAAAATCATAGTTAATGTTAATTAATTATGAAATCTATGAAATTAACTATAAAAATCATAAATCAATAATCTATGAAATTAACTATAAAAATCATAGTTTGTTAATAGTGAGATTTGGACAATAAAATAAAGCTTGACCCAAGTTTTTAGCAGAAATAACATTAAAGTACATTTTAAGTTATGATAAATGATTGTCAGTACATTCAGTACTTTTACCAAATTTAATTATGAAAGTCCTACTTAAAAAAATAATAAACTCTGAAATAAGTTTAAACTATAATCAATATTCATTTAATTGTAAATAACATGTAATTAAGTTTCCCAAAACATTACATTCAGTTTGCACTTATTCATATTTGGTAACACTTTATTTCAATGTGTCCTTGTCACATGTTGCATGTACTTACTATTTTAAAACAATTAATTATGCATAATTACATGCAAGTAACCCTAAGCCAGACCCTAATCCTAACCATATACAGTAGTACATATAGTTAATTAAAGGGTTAGTTCACCCAAAAATGAAAATTATGTTATTAATAACTCACCCTCATGTCGTTCCAAACCCGTAAGACCTCTGTTTATCTTCAGAACACAGTTTAAGATATTTTAGATTTAGTCCGAGAGCTCTCAGTCCCTCCATTGAAGCTGTTTGTACGGTCTACTGTCCATGTCCAGAAAGGTAAGAAAAACATCATCAAAGTAGTCCATGTGACATCAGAGGGTCAGTTAGAATTTGTTGAAGCATTGAAAATACATTTTGGTCCAAAAATAGCAAAAACTACGACTTTATTCAGCATTGTCTTCTCTTCCGGGTCTGTTGTGAGTGAGTTCAAAACAAAGGAGTTTGTGATGTCCGTTTCGTGAACAAATCATTCGATTTAACCGGTTCTTCTTGAACCAGTTCACTAAATCGAACTGAATCGTTTGAAGCGGTTTGCGTCTCCAATACGCATTAATCCACAAATGACTTGAGCTGTTCACTTTTTTAATGTGGCTGACACTCCCTCTGAGTTAAAACAAACCAATATCCCGGAGTAATTCATTTACTCAAACAATACACTGACTGAACTGCTGTGAAGAGAGAACTGAAGATGAACACTGAGCCGAGCCAGATAACGAAAGGAAGATTGACTCGTTCTCGAGTCAAGAACCGGTTGCATCGGTTTTTAAATTTATAATTACACTGTGACAAGTATACCTTAAAATGAAGTGTAAAATAAGAGTAAATATGTCACCATTATGTTTAGTTTAGTTCAGTCCAAAGACTTTCAGTTTGTATTTCCTCAGTTCATGCCTTGCTTTGTTTGATATCCCACCTGTCAGAAAGCCACTACCACCAGAGATTGCATGGGCTGGTTGGCTTACAGAATTGTAATGTATTTTTGCCGTAAGGCCAGGGAAGAGATTGAATGAGTGGAGTACAACGTAGGCAATCTTTAAAGCCCTAGTGATTTATTTACTGACAGCTGTCCCGTCACACGTGCTCTCACCAAATTTCTGGCAACAACAATTAAGACTCACTTGAGACATACACATTCCCTGCATTGGGATTTACATGCTACAGTCCTTGGCCATCCATGGCCTCCCTCCCTTCAGTAAACAAAGAGCGATCACTTGTATGTGATCTTCTCGCCAAACACTAGCAGATCATACCAACTGTAGGGGTAAACTAACACTAATTACAAAGAATAGACATTAAGTTCTACATCAGTGCCAATCACATACACATTTAAACACACAATCATAATCATGAATATCACCATTGATCAAATGCAAACAATACACCTTCTAAATAATACCATTACCATTTCAAAGCATCCGTATTCATCTCTGTCCCAGTAAATGGACTAACCACTAACTAACCTAGCACATCAGGATGTTCATATCATCAAAACACTCCCCTCCCACACACAGGACCAGACAGGGAATTATACTATGAAATATACTATAAACAACAAACATATGCACCATAAAGTAAATATGAAAACTTCAAAGTCTGTTTGATTGTACTCACCTGCAAAATACAATTTGAACTTTAGACTTGACATTGTCTCTATACACATCAAATCATAACATACCATAAATCAATATACACAATAACACTGTGAACTGATGTTCACGTGACGATAACCTACATGTTCATCATCACACCACCACTCTATTAGTTAGTTTGGTTCAGCTGTGCACTCAAGTATATAAGTTCATCTGTGTTCCTTTTAGTTTGTCCGGTCAGCGTTTGCGTTGAGGTGTGTTTACGATGCCTTATGTTGGATTACATTGTGGATTATTATAGTTTTTTTCGATTGCTAAACGACAGTGAGCACAACTGCAGCTACATGTGCACAACTCTAACTACAGTCTGCACTAGCAACAGTCACCTGAGCTAAACAGTTCACATCACCTGCAAAACTCTTTCCAAGCAACACAACTCTTAACACACGGTTCAAAACAGGCTCAGAGCAGCCAAACACTACACACAACCCTCACTGAGATAACACACAATGTCACTCAGAAAACACTGAGAGGAAAAACACTAGCATCAAACACCAATACAGAAAATACTCACTTTTCATCTTTTCAGTTTGAACAATTTCAGTGACTTCATACAAAGCAATATTTTCTTCAAAGAAAAGAGTGACATTCTTTCACATGATTTATTTACATTTTTAGAACATAACAATCCTATAAAAGGTAAATGAAAATTTGCAGTTTTCTTCAATAATCTGTAGTAATTTATGGAATTACAGTAATGAGAAAAAAAAGGTAGAAACTAAAAGTACATATTGTAATTCGAACAAATAATTGAGGGGCTAATCCTGAAATTGTAATCAGCAGTGTTTGAAATCTCTTCTGTTTTGAATGTGTGGATCACAGTTTTGACAGCAGTGTGTTAGCATTTGAACAAAGTGCTGTAAATCCACAGTGTTGTGTAGGTTGTGGTTAAAGTCATGGGATTAGTGTGTAGAGTTTTGAAAACTGTGTTCAAGCAATGAAAACGAACTAGAGTTTGGTCCACATGAACTGCTGCTGTGCAGACTGTAGTTAGAGTTTTGCACATGTGACTCCAGTTGTGCCCACTGTCGTTTAGCAATTGAAAAAAAAACTGTAATATTTAAGATTGTGTTTGAACTTCATCATCTGCCTGTCTTCAGACTGTCTACACACCTTGCTGACAAAATAGGAGCGTTGTCAGATTCAAGAAATAATGGAATATTTCAGGATTTGTTCATCACTTACAGACCTCTGCTGCCCTTGAGCAGTGTTTGACTACTTCATTCTGCAACATTCTTACCTCTGTTTCTCTAGTTTAGTGTCTTAGTCGTGGTGTGTGTGTGTGTGTGTGTGTGTGTGTGTGTGTGTGTGTGTGTGTGTGTGTGTGTGTGTGTGTTTGTGTGTATGCTAAAAGTGAATTTAAGTGTCCTTGGGTGAAGGGGGTTCCTGAGGAGTTAATGGCAAGGCACTATCACTCTATAGTGTTGCAGGCCGTTGTGGATCACAATGTATGGTAAGAGATATAAAGAAAAAAAACTCTGTAATGTCTCTGTAATTTCTGTAATGGTTAATCCTAAAGTCTAATCTAAAGAGTCACAGTAGTGTTTCTAATGGTAATATATAATTATTGATGTTATCCATAATTCTCCATATTAAATCCATTATATCCATAATTTTTTTATTAAAAAAGGCAGAAATTAGTAAAGCACTTTATTATTATTTTTTTTATTAGTGAAATGCCCAATTATAGTTATTTACTTGTAGTCCTTAATAGAAAACAAATAAGTTGTAATTGTTGGATTTATTCTTTATTCATTTATGACTTCTGAAATAAGCTGACTGTGCCAGCTCAAATTTGGGTACAAAAATACTTGTTTTTTTTTTTTTTAAATAATTTTTTCACAGATTCCTAAAATATTTGCTTTTCTTATGAAGGTGGTCTAATAAATCTAAGTACTGTAGGTTTTAGTCCAATTCAGCCTTCTACTAGATGAAATGTTGATATTGTTTAAACTTGTTCTAGTTATGTGCTACGTAAGCTATATTTTTATAGTGTTATATTTATCTAACTTTTATCATTAAGTGTATGCATATGCATATACATTTGTGATTTATATAATGTTTTCATTCTAAAATGTAATTTATATTGAGATAATACAGATTCTTGTTTTTTTCAGCTTTACGGATGTGTATGTGGGTTGGCCTGGTCGAACTCATGATGCAAGAGTGCTAGCCAACTCTCCCATATACCAAATGGCCGAGGCCCAGGATGGGTATTTGTTTCCTCGTGAGGTACACCTTTTTTAACATTATTAAGAAACTAAGTCAAACTTTAGTTTAGGGTCTAATTGTCACTATTAACTTCAAGTTTTGCATCAATAAACTCCTAATTTGCTGTTTGTTAATAGTTATTAAAGTAGTTGTTAAGTTTAAGTATTTGGTAGGACTAAGTGAAGCAGAATATGGTCATACAGAATAAGGGATTAATATGCGCTCTAAGTATTAATAAACAGCTAATATACATGTTAATAAGCAAATAGTAAACCCTTTAACTGTCACCCCCATTTTTGAACATAGACGTGAAAGTACACTATTCACACTTAAATTGTTATAATTCATAAACGCTTTTGAATACAGACCAAAGGTTGGTCTCTTTTTAAAGAAGATAATCTGCAGATTATTGCAGAAGTGAAATCATTTAAAAAAATGAAAGCATAAAACAGTTATAGAAGTTTAAATTTACTGTAAATAAATTTATTATTTTATTTTTATTATATTTTCCATCCATCCATCCATCTTCTTCCGCTTGTCCGGGGCCGGGTCGCGGGGGCAGCAGTCTAAGCAGAGAACCCCAGACTTCCCTCTCCCTAGACACTTCCTCCAGCTCTTCTGGGGGGAAACCGAGGCGTTCCCAGGCCAGCCGGGAGACATAGTCTCTCCAGCGTGTCCTAGGTCTTCCCCGTGGTCTCCTCCCAGTGGGACGCGCCCGGAACACCTTCCTGGGAAGGCATCCAGGAGGCATCCGGAACAGATGCACGAGCCACCTCAGCTGACCCCTCTCGATGTGGAGGAGCAGCGGCTCTACTCTGAGCTCCTCCCGGGTGACTGAGCTTCTCACCCTATCTCTAAGGGATCGCCCAGCCACCCTGCGGAGAAAGCTCATTTCGGCCGCCTGTAACCGGGATCTTGTCCTTTCGGTCATGACCCAAAGCTCATGACCATAGGTGAGAGTAGGAACGTAGATTGACCGGTAAATCGAGAGCTTCGCCTTGCGGCTCAGCTCTTTCTTCACCACGACAGACCGGTACATCGACCGCATTACTGCAGAAGCTGCACCGATCCGTCTGTCAATCTCCCGTTCTATCCTTCCCTCACTCGTGAACAAGACCCCAAGATACTTAAACTCCTCCACTTGAGGCAGGAACTCTCCACCAACCTGAAGAGGGCAAGCCACCCTTTTCCGACTGAGGACCATGGCCTCGGATTTGGAGGTGCTGATTCTCATCCCAGCTGCTTCACACTCGGCTGCAAACTGTCCCAGTGCATGCTGAAGGTCCTGGCTTGATGAGGCCAACACGACAACATCATCCGCAAAGAGCAGAGACGAAATCGTGTTGTCACCAAACCTGACCCCCTCCGGCCCCTGGCTGCACCTAGAAATTCTGTCCATAAAAATCATGAACAGAACCGGCGACAAAGGGCAGCCCTGCCGGAGTCAAACACGCACCGGGAACAAGTCTGACTTACAGTCCAGTGTTCCACGGCCTGGCAAAAACCACACTGTTCCTCCTGAATCCGAGGTTCTACTATCGGCCGGATTCTCCTTTCCAGTACCCTGGCATAGACTTTCCCAGGGAGGCTGAGAAGTGTGATCCCCCTGTAGTTGGAACACACCCTCCGGTCCCCCTTCTTAAAAAGAGGGACCACCACCCCGGTCTGCCATCCCAGAGGCACCGTCCCTGACTGCCACGCGATGCTGCAGAGGCGTGTCAGCCAAGACAGCCCCACAACATCCAGAGACTTGAAGTACTCAGGGCGGATCTCATCCACCCCCGGTGCCTTGCCACCGAGGAGTTTCTTGACTACCTCGGTGACTTCAGCCCGGGTGATGGACGAGTCCACATCTGAGCCCTCAGCCTCTGCTTCCTCAATGGAAGACGTGACAGCGGGATTGAGGAGATCCTCAAAGTATTCCTTCCACCGTCCAACGACATCCCCAGTTGAGGTCAACAGCTCCCCACCTCTACTGTAAACAGCATTGGTAGGGCACTGCTTCCCTCTCCTGAGGCGCCGGACGGTTTGCCAGAATCTCTTCGAGGCCGACCGATAGTCCTTCTCCATGGCCTCACCGAACTCCTCCCAGGCCCGAGTTTTTGCCTCCACAACCACCCGGGCTGCAGTCCGCTTGGCCTGCCGGTACCTGTCAGCTGCCTCAGGAGTCCCACAAGCCAACCAGGCCCGATAGGACTCCTTCTTCAGCTTGACGGCATCCCTTACTTCCGGTGTCCACCACCGGGTTCGGGGATTGCCGCCTCGACAGGTCGAGCGGCCTGAGCTGGAGATGTCCAGGCTGGAGATATTGAGTCCGAGTGGACCATGTTCTCCACCTCCATTGTCGAAGCGGCCGCTCGGAGCTGGGGGGCTATAAGCAAACCCACACCAGCCCGCCGCCTCTCACCATGGGCAACTCCAGAGTGGTGAAGAGTCCATCCTCTCTCGAGGAGTGTGGTTCCAGAGCCCAAGCTGTGCGTAGAGGTGAGCCCGACTATCGCTAGTCGGAACCTCTCAACCTCACGCACAATCTCGGGCTCCTTCCCCGCCAGTGAGGTGACGTTCCACGTACCTAGAGCTAGTTTCCGTGTCCAGGGATCGGGCTGTCGAGCCCCCCACCTTCGACTGCCGCCCGATTTTCTAAGCACCGGCCCCTTACGGTCCCTCCTGTAGGTGGTGAGCCCACGGGAAGACGGCCCCACGTCGCTCCTTCGGGCTGAGCCCAGCCGGACCCCGTGGGGGGAGGCCCGGCCACCAGGCGCTCGCATACGAGCCCCAACCCCGGGCCTGGCTCCAGGGTGGGGCCCCGGCTGCGCCATACCGGGCGACGTCACGGTCCTATGATTTGATCTCTTCATAAGGGTTTTATTATATTTTATATAAAATAAATATTTTATAAAATGTTTTAATCCAAAATTGCTATAAAATTAAAGCCATATGTCTAAATAAGTTGTGTTCCAAATTTGAAGTTGATATAAAAAAAATGTAGGTTCATATGCAATTTTGTTTGGGCATTATACCACAAAAAGCCACCGGGTGCCATTGAAACTTCATTGTCACAAATGTATCAATTTATCTCTCAATATTATGTCTATGACCACCAAATATGGAATCTTGAGACTCAGACCTTTCCATCGATATGTATTTTGTCAAGATTATGAAAAGTTTTGATTCTAAAAGACCATAATATATTTGGAATATGACCCCTCCCACTAAGGGGGAGGACCACGCTAAAAGATTTTAAAGTCCGATTTACATGGTAACACAGTGTCCGATTTCAAAATGGTTTTCATAGGATGAATTTGGAGTATTTAAGCTTTCAAATGATTTATAATTTATGATGATTACTAAAACATGTGATAGGGAAAAATGAGGTGCACTCTTTTTATAAATTAATCTTTTTTAATAAATTAATCTGTTCCTTCATAATTTTTAACAACAAAACGTGGTCAAATATCTATTTAGGAGTCTTAGACCTTTTTAACGATATATAGTTTGTCATGATTAGATTAGGATTTAATAGTAATATAGTGAAGTAAATTTAGGTTGCCCGTATACAGGCAGGTGACAGTTAAGGGTATAACAACTTCCTACTCAGGGGAATTTCTTAAGGGGACAGTTTATTTTTGCCTTAAAATTGCATTAACACGTGTTTCAAGGCATAAAACATAAAATTGTAACATTTTATTAATGTACTATTGTTAAAAAAATTCATACAATTAAAGTTTTTCCCAATTGCTAAAACACAAAAAGTGAATGCCCATATCAAAGCGTCAAAACCGTACCGTTTGCATGCATGTCTTACACACAGGCACCAAATGAATAAACACATTGTAGGCATTGCACTGCAAACAATTGTGCAACACACGGTGCAAAACACTACACACAGAGTGTTGTATGTTACAAACGTTGGAAAATGAGGAAACACTTTGCAAACAGCACATCCATTCAATAATAAAAACACATGTGACAATAGCAACACCCCCGCACACACAGTTAAACACTTAACCGGTAATTGAACACCAATCAGTCACAGCTGTAGCACTATAAATAGAACTCAGGTATGCGCACCTGTCGTGATACAATTGCGAATATGGAGGCCGAAGGAACAAGGGGAAGGAGAAGACGAGGAAGAGATGGGGGAAGAGGGAGAGGAGATCGAGATGGGGGAAGAGGGAGAGGAGATCGAGATGGGGGAAGAGGGAGAGGAGATCGAGATGGGGGAAGAGGGAGAGGAGATCAAGATGGGGGAAGAGGGAGAGGAGAACGAGATGGGGGAAGAGGGAGAGGAGATCGAGATGGGGGAAGAGGGAGAGGAGATCGAGATGGGGGAAGAGGGAGAGGAGATCGAGATGGGGGAAGAGGGAGAGGAGATCGAGATGGGGGAAGAGGGAGAGGAGAACGAGATGGGGGAAGAGGGAGAGGAGATCGAGATGGGGGAAGAGGGAGAGGAGATCGAGATGGGGGAAGAGGGAGAGGAGATCGAGATGGGGGAAGAGGGAGAGGAGAACGAGGAAGAGACGTGGGAAGAGGGAGAGGAGAATGGCACCAACCTTAATGGGAACCAGGCAGACGCATAACTATCACTGACGACATCAGGGCCACTGTGGTGGACCATGTCATCAACCATGGCCTGACTATGAGGGAGGCCGGGCAGAGGGTCCGGCCCAACCTCAGCCGCTTCACGGTAGCCAGCATCATTCGGACATACCGACAAGAAAACAGGTATGTCCTGAATTAACGCCAAAGGACTGCACAGTACCCACACAGCAAATTGTCTAGTGTTAGTGTAGATTTTCCAGTGTTACAGTAATTTACAGTTTTTTACGATTGTTTACACACTAAAATTTAAATTTCCACACAATTAGCAAAATTTTACTCCATTGAGCAAAACACCTCCACAGATTTGCACAACATTACACACAATGTCTGCTTCACCCTTTTTGCAAAACATTACACACAGTGATTTGTAAAACTCTACACACATTTTCACACATTAGACACAGATAAGGATTGTGAGGTTACTTCCTTGTAATTACAAAGCACCGGATTGCCAATTACCACACTAATGAACGAATTGGATAAACACATCTACCAGGTGTGGAAGCACACATGTGCTAATTTGAAAACGCAGCACTCAGGTGTGCTATAAAAGGCAGCAGGTGAGTTCACCTGTCTTCAACAAAAATGGAAGGAGTTAGAAGAAGAGTGAGAATGAGAGGGGAGCTCAAAGAGGAGATGAAGGCGGTAGAGGTAGAGGAAGAGGAGAAGGAGGTAGAGGAAGAGGCATAGGTAGAGGAGAAGAAGGTAGAGGAAGAGGAGAAGGAGGTAGAGGAAGAGGCATAGGTAGAGGAGAAGAAGGTAGAGGAAGAGGAGAAGGAGGTAGAGGAAGAGAAGGAGGTAGAGGAAGACGCCTAGGTAGAGGAAGAGGTAGAGAAGGACTTGAAGAGGTGATAGAACCTGAACAAATTTGACTCGAGAACTCCGTGCAACACTTATTGACCATGTTATCAACCATGGACTGACACTGATGGAAGCTGGACAAAGAGTTCAACCAAATCTCAGCAGAAATACTGTTGCGTCAGTAATTCGGACATTTCATCGAGAAAACAGGTAAGCTAACCACACAGTATACATTGAAACTGAAGCTTGTATAATCAATATTGTTTACTGTGACATTTGACAGTAGAATATATATATATATATATATATATATATATATATATATATATATATATATATATATATATATATATATATATATAATTTTTTTTTTTTTTTTTTTTTTTTTTTTTTTTTTACATAGGATTGAGGGTCGAGGACACCGAGGTGGAAGGGGCCCTATGTTTAGTCGTGCACAAGAGGCCGCCATTGTGAACATGGTTTTGGCCAATAATTGTATCAGGCTACGAGAAATCCAAGCCAATATCATCAATGATGACAATATTTTCAATAACATCCAACGAGTCTCTCTGTCAACATTAGGTCGAATCCTAAAGAAAAATCAAATATACATGAAGCAACTGTAGCTATCGGGTACCATTTGACAGAAATTCAGAGAGAGTGAAACATCTGCGCAATGAGTATGTGGAGGTATGCTTTGTTCATCTGACTAAGGTGTGGTATCATGCACTGCTCATAATGTTCTGTCACAAAAAAATACTGTGCTATAGATATTGAATAGCATCCTATTTTCTTTAATGTGTTTCAGAGAGTCTTGCAAATGGATGCTGCTGAAATTCAACATGAATTTATATATGTGGATGAGGCTGGATTTAACCTTGCAAAAACAAGAAGAAGAGGGAGAAATGTAATTGGGCACAGGGCAATCACCAATGTGCCAGGGCAGCGAGTGGGTAACATCACCCTTTGCGCTGCTATCACACAAAATGGGGTCCTCCACCACCATGCAAATCTGGGACCCTATAATGCAAATCTGATACTTGCATTTCTTGACCGATTGCATGAGATTGTCACAGCATTACACCAAGTGGATCAGATGCGGTACATTGTCGTTTGGGACAATGTCTCATTTCATCGGGCTGCTCTGGTCCAGAACTGGTTCCATGATCACCCTGATTTTGAAGTTTTATACCTTCCCCCATACTCCCCCTTCCTGAATCCTATAGAAGAATTTTTTTCAGCGTGGCGGTGGAAGGTATATGACCTGCGGCCTTATGACCGTTTGCCCCTCATTCAGGCCATGGAACAGGCATGTGATCTTATTGAAGCAGCTTCAGTGCAGGGGTGGATTTCGTCACACAAGGCGATTCTTCCAACGGTGCCTTGCCAATGAAGACATAGCCTGTGATGTGGATGAAATCTTATGGCCTGATCCAGCCAGACGGAGAGACGGATAGTTACAGTATTCTTGTTGCTTTTACAGTAGTTTTCTTTCATTTCTGTTTACTTTTACTTTACTTTTCTAAAGAGTCAAAGTGTATGTACTGTAATTCATGCAGTAATTTTTATTTGTCCATAGATTTTATTTGTTTACAGTAATTGATATCATTGTTGGTTGATTACTGTAACTGATTATGGTAAGAAATACTGTAAGTATTGAAATAAATACTTGAAATATTCAGTCTGCAGCATCAAGTGCTGTGCAGTGCTTGGTAAGGTTATAGTAGGCCTACAGTATTTGTCTACATTCTCCTTATATCTCAAAACAAATCATGAATAATGTTGTGAGTTTCTCACTATTTTTTGTCACCTAAATTATCTCTTACATACAGTACAAATGTGTTTTTTATTTATCACAGCAGTGTGAAACTGGCTGCAATAGTGTATGATCATTGATGACTGTGTTGGTTAAATGAAAACAAATAGCATTTTCACAAATGTGTGTATATGTTTTGACTGAAGTGTGTATGTTTTGACTGAAGTGTGTCATTTTGCAAACAATCTAGGAATTTTGCTAATTGATTGTGGTGTTTGGATAATTGTGATTATATTTTGACAAAAAGAACTCTGTTTTCAAAATTGCGTGTAAACAATTGAAAAAAACTGTAACACTTTTACAGTGGTTTACATATAAACCCTGGTGGAGTGTTAAGTTGACTGTAACTCTGAGAGTGTTAAATTTGCGTTTTCAAATTTGCTGTGCATCAGCGTTCTGCCTGAATCTGGTTATACAGTATTTCACCACGTATAGTATGACAGTACGGGATGGGGAACAGAACCTAACCATCGACACTAATCATGCATTGTTTGCAGAACTGCCAGGCGACCTGCCGTGGGAGGGAGGCAACGAGTGTTCACCAATGCCCAGGAACTGGCCGTTGTCAACCTTGTGGTGGCAAACAACACCATCACCCTGCGCCAATTGCGTGAGCGCATCCTCGAAGACCAGGCAATTTTCCACAATGTGCACAGTGTCAGTACGACGACACTCGCCAGGGTCCTGCGGGAACACCACGTCAGCATGAAACAATTTTACAAGGTTCCATTTGAGAGGAACAGTGTTGCAGTCAAGAACCTTTGCTATGACTATGTGCAGGTGAGTGCCACAGAACCACTACAATGGCAGTTGTGTGTTTACATTTACATGTTTACATACCTTGCAGTCGCCCCCCCACTGCAAAAAAAAAATACTTAAAAATCTTGTTCCATTGGCAAAAAGGTCACATTTTTCTTGTTTTTATGTAAAATAAGCTAACCATCTAGTTTGTTTTACCTGAAAACAAGATAAATTTGACTTTTTTGCCAATAGAACAAGATTTTTATCCGAATGTGTCCAACCCAATCCACAGTCATTGTGCGACATTGTAGAGGCAGTACCGCTTTATTCAGGAACACAATAGTGACATTTTGGTATATGCATGTTCTGTTAGACTGTCCTGGCCTTATTCCCCGTTTCTAAATCCGATCGAGGAATTTTTTTTTGGCATGGCGGTGGAAGGTCTATGACCGCCTACCACATGTACGCGTGCCGCTCCTGCGAGCGATCGAGGAGGCATGTGGGGACATCGAGGTGGGGTCGATCCATGGGTGGATACACCACACACGGAGATATTTTCCCCGTTGCCTGGCAAGGGAAGACATTGCCTGTGATGTGGACGAGGTGCTGTGGCCCGACCCCAATCGACGACGAGATCCCTGACATGGACCTGCAATAGAAACACCTACACCAGATGTTCAATACTTATAGTAGTTCTGCACCTGTACACTGAGTTTTGGTTGTGGAAATAAACACGGTTTACAGACTACAAATGTAGGCAGTGTCTTGAGTACAGTTGACCTGTGTGTTGTGTTTGCTTTGACTGTTTATATTGCATGTGCATGTGTGTTTCCTATCGATCCGAAGAGGGCCTTTTGAAGTTAGAGTGTTACGTTTTGATTGCAGAATGTTATTTTGCATTGGCAGTTAGATGTTGATCTCCAAGTGCTGTGTGAAGAAATCTTGTGTGTTGAGTTTTGACACAATGAGCCAAATTTTTAATTTTGTAAGCAATTGAAAAAAACTGTAACACAAATTCATATATATAAATACATTTAAATATTATCAAAACAAAATATTAACATGTATACTTATTAATATGAGCAAATACTTATCGTAGTGCACAGAATACACTTGGTTTGCAAAAACACCAGGAACACTAACACTTGTAATTCCTAACATGTACAATTAAAGCATATTTTTCTAAAATTTGAAGTGAACTGTTTTATTTTATTTTAGTCTAGTCTTGCAGATCTTCTAAGAACGAAGACTTGAATTGAGGATGGAGTGAGGCCTCTGCATCTTGATCTGGTGGGTGGTATGGTGCTATGTAGCTAGTGCTAGGGCTTGGAAAAGAGAAGCGTTGGCTGTGATGATTATGTTGTTGATAATGTTGATTCAGAGGAAGAGACGTTGTTGGGGGTGGGCGCGACATAATGTCCTTTAAGAGGTTTCCTTGGAACGCCATCATTTCCTTCCACATCGCCACCATGCTTGCCCTTTCCTCCTTCTGCTCTTCCTTTGCCTCTTTGTGGAACCTTTCTTCATACTCTCTTTGCTCCTGTATACGGAGTGCTTCTTGCTCTCTGAATGTTGTTTTCATAGTTTGTAGCACTGTAGCTATGGAGTCAATCATGTGATCTTTGTTTTTTTTCGACTTCTTCCTTGGTGGCTGAGTGAAACCTAAAAATACATGATCAATATAAATTGTAAGATCCAGGCAGTTTCATTATTTTGAATGCCTATTGTTTTTAATTATTTATTATAATTTTTTTTTTTTTTTTAGCATTAATGGCGGCACCTGGCGGAAGTAGAAATATATTATATATCATCTGTTCACCTGTGGATTGATTAGAAAGAGGGGTGACGGGAAATTCACTTTTTTTGGCTGACCGTATGCAAAAGGTATGGATGGGAAATAAATATATTAAAAGTATTGTTCATTATTATGTAGCAGAAATGACTCGAACCAGACAAATTAAAGAGTCATCAGGGCTGTGTTTGAAACACAAGCCGAATTCCTCAGGAAGTCATAAAACATTCTGTGCCACAAGTCCCAAGCAAGATAACCAACCAACCAAAGCTTTCACAGAACAGCTTTCAACATTAACACCACTAGAACAATTATTGACAATTTCAATTCGGAGAAGAGATTTGTCAAATTTGTTGTTCGTAATTGAAATGCAACGCTGGACATCACATGTAAACCCATGAGAGTTAAACACTTCCATTGACTTCCCCCCACCTAACAGAACCAGACTGAAATTCCTAAGGGGGAAGGGGCTTTGAACCTCTGGTCTCCACAGAAGTCTTTGTCAAGAGAATGGCAAATAAACTGTCTTTTGTACATATATATGGACCAGAATGAACCCAAAAACACTTATAAATGAATCAGTCCATCGCTTCACTCCATATTCATTTATATGTAACCCACACATTTGACTATCATGTTATAATCACTTATTGTGTATGTCTTTTAATAACTATGGGATAACTTAAGGATTCATAATCATGTTTGGTATGTTTGTGATGGAAACTGCTTGCTTGAAATAGGCCGGACAATCAAATATTTGTCAAATGTATCATATTCGTGTTATAGGAATCATGTCCAAAATTACACCCTACAAGAGCGGGAAAATTCGGACCACATGCTTGGTAAGATAAACATATGATTTATGATGCCCCCGAGCCAAGACAATATCTGATTGGTCAAGACAACATTTGAGGTGTGGCCAACAGGCCAGTTTAAATACTCAGGACACCATAAAATCTTGCTTTTAGTCTCTAGCTATGCTTCTGCTATTAGTCATGTCTGCTTTTAGTTCTAGCTTTGCTGTTGCTACTAGTCATGCCTGCTTTTAGCTTTTAGCTTTGCTTCTTAGCTTTAGCTTTTAGCCATGCTGTTTGTCATCACTGTTCTTTGAGCGCGGTTCCAGCGTGTTTAAGCCTGCACGCCTGCTGCTACTTAGCCACGATGAGAAGAAACACCACATAGTCTCGTCAAACTTTATTTCTTTTCTTTTCTGTTTGAGAGTTTCGTGTTCTGAGTTAAGTTTTGTAACGCCGTCTGACCTCGTCTGCGCGTTAAACTTCAACCAGTGCACACAACTCTGCACCTTCAGCCAACGCCCCACCACGGGCCTTCTCAAGACGTCACTTTAACGACTACTGAACTTCCAGCCAATCAGCGACAACTTTACACAGGCAATGTACCTTCAGACATTTGTGCTGGTGTATATAATATAATTTTAACCTCATTGGGGAACTCAATGCGAGGGTTGATTAAGTGATTGATGGCTGTTCATGTCTATGCAATTTAACGTATTGCTGTAAACTTGGGATTCCACATTTCCATTCTCTTAAACTCATCTTTCCCTAACTTTCGATCTTCCTGCAACTTGTGTGAATGTGTGAGTGCGTGCGTTTATGTGTTAGATTAGTTTATATGTCTTAGATTTATCTAATAAAGCCTTATTCATATTGAAAAGAGAAGTATCTTGTGTTTTGTGCTTACAAGTTAATGTCTTAAACTGCCGATCTTGTTACTGTGCTAGTTAATAGTGTTTTCACTATAGTTTGGATATTAATATCCAGCGTAGATTTGATGTTAAACGGCTCGTTCAGTGAATCGCAGGGCGTCTCAGTGATCAGCCGTGAAACAGTGATTCTGTTCAAATTCCCTTTAAAATCTTAAATGATTCCCTTTGAGCTAAATTTACCTGTTTCCCTTACAATTAGTTCCTGTTAACTACTGCAAACATGTAAAAACGTAATTATAAAGTATTGCCTATCTTTTCATTTACCAAAAAAAAAAAAAACGAATATATTTGTGGTAACACGTTTATCATGTAAACAATGAATTATTTTACCCATCTGTAAACTCATCCGTTAGTTCTGCATTACAAGTTGGTGCCTCTGTGTCGACCGACTGACTCGACGTACTGCCATCACACTAGCAATGCCAGATTGGGGTCCCTCAAAATTCAAACTACCAGTCAGAGCAACGGGATTTGTGGAGTGACTGAATCCCCAAATGGATTGACAAAGCTCATGATAAATCCAAGTTATTCTTCCATTACCACTTTGTTTATGATGATCGTTAATTTTCATATATTTAAGGCGCAATGTTTTCAATTTACTGATGACCTGACTTTTTGTCCTGTGGATGCCTTGCTCTCGGAGACGGTTAGTAATTTTATCATATGTTACTGCATCACTAACAGTTCCTCTAAGATGACGACAAATTTCTTCATCCGCCCGGATAAAGAGAAGCGCTTTAATTTCACTGTCACTCCAGTTGGATGACATTTCTTTTATTTTGGTAAACAAATGCGGAGTGAATGGGATACCTGCTGCGTCTGATTGTTATGGTTGGCCTGGAGTAGACGTCTTACGTCACCGCGTTCTGAACTCGTACGTGCTCATACTGGTAATTTTCCATCTACGTTCACACACAGCAGAATTCCGGCAATTTACTGGTAATGTTACAAGTTCTCATACCGGTAAATTGCCGGAACGAATTTACCGGTATTTTTGAAAAGATCCTGTTCACACATTATCTCTTTCTGGCAATATACCAGTAATTTTCCGGAAAAGTCTGTATGTGTGAAAGGGCTTTGTATGTGTGAAAGGGCTTATTGTTTAATGTGGTATTTTTCATTTAAAGATAATGAAAATTGACAGATTTCACCTCTGATGGTCATGTGTCAAACCTTCACACGCTGACGGATGAATGTATGAAGAGTGTCAGGTTCATTACTACTACAGGCTCGTGCACAATGTCTGTAGTGATCATCTTGATACTAGTATAGTATAATATTCCCTAGAAAATATGGAATATGATTTTGTTTTGCCAAACATTAAATTATCATTAATGGCAGGGTGGTTGGATGAGTCAGACTCCTTTAATTATAACTGTAACAACCTCCAAAAGAATATAATAAGTGATGAAGAATAAAAAAAACAAAAATGCACATATAAGGATGCACTAATTATTATTAGAAAATATATTTCTGCAATAGATGGATGGATGGATAAATGAACAAAATAATAATATAATAAGAATGAGTATGCAGCTCATTAATACAGAACGATAATTAAAGGCTCTAATGCACACCAGTATATGTGTGTATTGTAGATTTAGACGACGTATGACGGCATAGTAGTGGTGTCCCAATCCTTTGGGGAATATGTCCTCCCCTACCCTTTGACACTCAGTTTCAAGGGACAAGGGGAAGGGGTAGGCGGAGGGGTAGGGGAAGGGGTATAAAATAGAATTGGGATTGGGCCTTAGTCCTGGAATATTGAATCCAGTGTGAATAATGCACGAGTCTTCAGAAGGCCTGCGTTCTCTTAACACAAGACACACACTTGAGGTGAGCTGTGTGTTCACTGACAAACGATGCCAGTGGATGAACCATGCGAGAATACGGTGAAAAAATGAAGCTTGCATATTTATTTATATATAGTTGTTTGTTAGTTAGTCAGTTAGTCAGTCTTACAGATTAACTTTCAGAACAATTTCCAGAACAATTAAAGGAACTGCTTTAAATTGTTACATTTTGCTTGAAACACCACCTAAGATGTAGATGAGTTTGTTTCTTTATGGGAACAGATTTGGAGAAATGTACTGTAGCATTCCATCTCACCAATGCATCCTCTGCAGTCAATGGGTGCCATCAGAATGAGTCCAAAAAGCCTATAATGATATAATAACATCTCCTTCAGTTAAAAAGTCCATCCCCTGTTGTTCTCTCACATCAAAACGCACCCACATATTTGTTTAGAGTGGTTTTGGCTTGTAAACAGTTCTTGATCTGTGCATATTTCTTTCCTGATTCAGACATGATGATTTCCACTAGAGAAAGCAATATTATTGATTTTGGACTCATATTTTAGCTGAAAGCAACAGTTTGAAGTTAAAAAAAAAATGTCTTGATGGATTTGTTTATCACAGACATGCTGCTTTTCACTTTCCAAGGTGTTAACTGAGGGACTGGAGTGGTGTGGATTACTTGTGGATTATTGTGTTGTTTTTATCAGCTGTTTTGACTCTCATTTTGACGGCACCCATTCACTGCAGAGGATCCATTGATGAGCAAGTGATGTAATACTACATTTCTCCAAATCTGTTCCCATGAAGAAACAAACTCATCTACATCCTGGATGGACCGAGGGTGAGTAAATCTTCAGCAAATTTTCATTTTTGGGTAAACATTTCCTTTAGGCCTACAAGGAAAATTTAGAGCAGCTACTGTATCAGAAAATATCTGAGCTGCGCACGAACTCAACAGCTTCCACAAACATCTAGCCAGCATAATTAAGAGAGGTCTGAATCCAGTTAGGTAAAAATAAATCTGCCTAAGTAGAGTCCTGCTCTATGATTTGATGTCTCTGCAGCTCATTTCTGTGTAAATGTAGCACAGGCTGGCTCCCACCAGCGCTGTGTTTAAGCCCAGGAGTCGTTGCCTCCTCCTGCGAGGGAGAACCCATTAAAATCCCCTGGGAATAGCGAGGTAGCACAGCTGCCACCCCTATGAGGCAGAAAAAGTGTTATGTTCGCAGATTGTGTTATCGTGGCACGTTCTCTTCTTCTTCCTCCTCTTCCACATTCCCCAGCTCTCATCTGAATCTATCTGTGTGCTATATTCATCCGTATTTCCTGTTTTATTGTTATGGAGAATGGGACTTGGGCCATTACACAGCTACAACTCATGCAAATGCTATCCAAACCAGCAATGCAACTTTTTGGAGCTAGAATATAAATCAGCCCCCTGCCTCAAACACACAACAGTCAAAACAATAAGAAGATATTCTTACAGAAATACTGTGAGAAAATTTTTCTGCAGAATATTTTTATACATTTATTAGTGAATATTTGTGTGTGTGTGTGTGTGTGTGTGTGTGTGTGTGTGTGTGTGTGTGTATGTGTGTGTGTGTGTGTGTGTGTGTGTGTGTTTGACAGTCGGAGCATGTGGCAAATATTTCAGCCTGTCTCTGTGTGAAAGAATGGCGTAATTTTGTATATAAATCATGTTAGTATATTAGAAATGCTCACTGTGTTTTCAATGTCTGTCTCAAAATATGAGGACATGAACACATGAACTTCTTTGAGACTTACTTCATAAGCTTTTCACTATTTAATTTGAGAAAGAAATACGTTGTTTCAGTCAAATACACACTGAAACAATGATTTATACAACTAACAAAATAAAGGATCGGTTTAACTTGAAGAAATTATGACTGAAATATATTGCTATTGTATGCTAAAATTGCAATTATTAAAACAATAATAAGAAGAATAAATAAGAAACACATTAGAAACCACTTTTGATGATAAATTTGTGTTAAAGCACAAATCATAAAAGAGAATCAAGAAAAAAATAGAAATTAGAAAACTGAATTTATTGAAAAATAAAATGGATTTCATGGGGCCCTAAATTAAAATGTATCTTGCTCTGTGGAGTTTAATTGTAAACAAACAAGTCATGTTACATTCTTTCTCAAGGCCTAACAAACATATATAAATCATTTCCTTCACCATTAATGGTAAATTAATATTGTAATAAATATCAATATCATATGATATGGAAAGGCCAAGTTCAAGGTAAGAATGTGTAAGTTTAATTTCCTCCCCAGAAAGCTGAAAGGTCTCCAGCAATGTCTCTAGACGTTCACTGATACCTTTGTAAAAAAAAAAAAAAAAAGTCTTATAATGTTCAACAAAAGAAAAGTCATTGAATAAAAGCCAGTGTTTCAAAGCTTTAATTTGGCTCTCCTGACGCATTCATTTCAAGGTCTACAATTCCCACAGAAGAACAAGAGAAAGGCAGATGAAAAAAAAACTGGCTCAGCTTTAGTTTTCTAAAGTATAATCAAGGAGCATTTTGTCTGGTTCCTCTAGTTTTGAATTAAGGTTTTAATTGCTGTCAGTTATGCCAATTTCGACTTGAATGCATGTATTCCAACACTGATGCTTTATGAATTCAACTGATGTAAAGGCAGTGTCAAGCAGAACCTATTCAAGACATGAATCCTATGAAAAAACAAAGTACATGCCTCTATTCCCCATCACTGCCTTTATTTGAGTGCACTGTTTAACATTCAGACATGAATTTTACGGCATAAAAAATTATATGATAATGAGTAAAGGCTGATTAAAGAGAATTTGAAAGTATCATAATAGTATTATTAAAATACTATAGGAATAGCATCATCAGGTGGCAGATTAATGAGATATATTTCCTCATGGCATTGTTTTATCATTTTAGGAATCATAAACCTAGTTGTTAGAGGGGACAAAATGCATGGTTTAGGGATACTTTTGAATCAAATAAATTAAATACTCCCCATTTTTTGAATGTTAAAAAAAGTTTACGTTAC
Organism: Carassius carassius; assembly: GCF_963082965.1. Lineage (NCBI taxonomy): Eukaryota > Metazoa > Chordata > Actinopteri > Cypriniformes > Cyprinidae > Carassius > Carassius carassius. The sequence goes on from NC_081756.1 coordinate 47,072,742, forward strand.
ATTATAAAAAAGGTACATTTTAGGCTATTTAATATGAGCAACTTAAAATAATAGAGCCAAAACTTATTGATGTCAGGTTTTGTGGTGAGGGTTTAACTCTATTTTGCTCAGTATTGCTCAACAAACTGATACTCTAATTTAAACAAACTTAGGAAGTTGTATATCACCATTACGTGATGTTAAAGCTCAGTTTAACTTTCAAATGTGAGAACACTGAACTCGTACCCACAGGCAAAAACATTATACAGTGTATAGCTGGGTGCACACTGTTTGATTTTGGCCACGATTTGGACATCTTAGACAAGTTTCCTAAAAGAAATTTCAAATATCCTATTCCATGGTCTCCCCTGCTTTTTTTTACACCCCAAACCTGCATTCAGCATGTTTCGTATGCTCTCAGTTCTCAGCTAAACAGCTCTTCTTTCCTTCTCTCACAGGTTCTGTCTGAAAGAAATCAAAGAGTATTTTCCCCTCTGCAATTAATTAATCTTTGATGGAATGCTCAATGGGAATAAAAGCAGTCGGCATCAATAATTAAGCAGAAAAACAATACAAAACCAAGTATCTGGATTAGGTTTAGCACCAACCCCTGTCTGTCTGTGCTTTGTTTCCCAACATCCATCCCTCAATAAATCGAAAGCATCCTCCTTCCTTCACGACTTCAGAAATATTCTCAGACCTGTCTTGTCTAAGGATGATGGTGATTTGTGAAGAAGCTCAGATTTCATTTCTACACCAACCTCTGTCAGACCCTTGGCATACACATAACATACTTATATGCTTTTATTATCCAAATCCGTTAAAGGATTTTTAGGCTGCATTAATTAGGTAAACCGGAACCGGAAACACTTCCCATAACAACCTATGTACTTGCTACATCATTAGAAGAATGGCATCTACGCTAATATTTGTCTGTTTCTCTCTTGTTCCGAGGTCACCGTGGCCACCAGATCCAGTCTGTGTCCAGATCAGAGGGTCACTGCAGTCACCCGGATCCAGTACGTATCCAGACCAGATGCTGGATCAGCACCTAGAAAGGACCTCTACATCCCTGAAAGACAGCGGAGACCAGGACAACTAGAGCCCCAGATACAGATCCCCTGTAAAGACCTTGTCTCAGAGGACCACCAGGACAAGACCACAGGAAACAGATGATTCTTCTGCACAATCTGACTTTGCTGCAGCCTGGAATTGAACTACTGGTTTCGTCTGGTCAGAGGAGAACTGCCCCCCCAACTGAGCCTGGTTTCTCCCAAGGTTTCTTTCTCCATTCTGTCACCGATGGAGTTTCGGTTCCTTGCCGCTGTCGCCTCTGGCTTGCTTAGTTGGGGACACTTCATCTACAGCGATATTGTTGACTTGATTGCAAATAAATGCACAGACACTATTTAACTGAATCCAATGATGAACTGCCTTTAACTATCATTTTTGCATTATTGACACTGTTTTCCTAATGAATGTTGCTCAGTTGCTTTGACGCAATGTATTTTGTTTAAAGCGCTATATAAATAAAGGTGACATTGACATTGACATTGACCCTTGCCGTATACCAGGACAAACTCCCTCTAACTGAATAAGAGCTGTAATAAACTCAGCCACATCCACAAACGCAAATTTGTGCAAGGGAATACAAATTAACCTGAGGTGCCATCAGCAATTAAACCTAATTTCAATAGCATTTAAGCAATTTATATCCATGCATTCTCATTAGCGTAATCAAGCGACAACGAATGTTGTCCTGCATGGTAATAGCTGTCATCCCGTGTGTGTGAAGAAATTGTGCGTCAAGATTAGATTTTGTTTCTCTCATCAGCATCCAGTAGGACAGCTAATATCCCATCCTGATCTGAGAGAGAGGCACATAAGTTGCAAACTCAGCAATGGCCATAAAAAAAAGGTGCTATTGTTTGGATATTGGCTCCTAATAATGTTACCTCTCCAAATAGGAGATACCACTTTTTTTTTAGAAGTGCTACATTAATATTACTTGTGGCAGAATAAAATAGGTAAAGACGGATTCCATGCAAGACAAAAATGAAAAGCAGGTATCTTTAAAGAGACAATGCCAGTGGAATGTCTGACTAGACAAACACTGTATGTTTAATACATTCACAGACTACCGAACAATAGAAAATCCCATTTCAAACTGGTCATGAGAAACAGCTGAAGAGTCATTTATTTTAAGCAAGCATTTCTGATGGTGCAGTGGCGGTTGTGTGTTGATTACACATAAAATGACGTATAGTATTTGTAACAGCTTTACTAAATGAAAACCAATTGACAGGCAATAACAATTTCTGCAACAACTGTAATAGTTTGAAGGTCAAGTTTGCAAGCAATGCTTTCATTTTATATCTTAGAATTAAATACGCATATAAGTGATCAGAAAAGAAGAATTTTGAGAAAAAGCGATCAACCTAACATGCTTGAGCTTCTGTTTACCGTCTGTTATGTTCTCTATGTTTATATATATATATATATATATATATATATATATATATATATATATATATATATATATATATATATATATATATATTATCATTTTAAATTTAGTTAAAGTTTCAAAATTATTTTGTGTGTTTGGATGGATGGATGGATGGATGGATGGATGGATGGATGGATGGATGGATGGATGGATGGATGGATGGATGGATAGATAGATAGATAGATAGATAGATAGATAGATAGATAGATAGATAGATAGATAACTTATTGACCATATTTGTTTGTGTTAAAACCGTGTGATCCAAAGTGATTTTAATATGCAATTTAAATGCATCCATAATTTATATTTTTATCTTTTTTTGTTCTTATTATTATTATTATTATTTAATTTATGTACAGTCGTGGCCAAAAGTTTTGAGAATTACATGAATATTAGTTTTCAAAAAGTTTGCTGCTAAACTGCTTTTAGATCTTTGTTTCAGTTGTTTCTGTGATGTACTGAAATATAATTACAAGCACTTCATACGCTTCAAAGGCTTTTATCGACAATTACATGACATTTATGCAAAGAGTCAGTATTTGCAGTGTTGGCCCTTCTTTTACAGGACCTCTGCTATTCGACTGGGCATGCTCTCAATCAACTTCTGGGCCAAATCCTGACTGATAGCAACCCATTCTTTCATAATCACTTCTTGGAGTTTGTCAGAATTAGTGGGTTTTGTCCACCCGCCTCTTGAGGATTGACCACAAGTTCTCAATGGGATTAAGATCTGGGGAGTTTCCAGGCCATGGACCCAAAATTTCAACATTCTGGTCCCCGAGCCACTTAGTTATCACTTTTGCCTTATGGCACGGTGCTCCATCGTGCTGGAAAATGCATTGTTCTTCACCAAACTGTTGTTGAATTGTTGGAAGAAGTTGCTGTTGGAGGGTGTTTTGGTACCATTCTTTATTCATGGCTGTGTTTTTGGGCAGAATTGTGAGTGAGCCCACTCCCTTGGATGAGAAGCAACCCCACACATGAATGGTGTCAGGATGCTTTACTGTTGGCATGACACAGGACTGATGGTAGCGCTCACCTTTTGACGATCCTGGCGCTTGCTGGACTTTCTTGGACGCCATGAAGCCTTCTTTACAAGAATTGAACCTCTTTCCTTGAAGTTCTTGATAATCTTAGTAGCCACAATATCCTTGCCTGTGAAGCCATTTTTATGCAATGCAATGATGGCTGCACGCGTTTCTTTGCAGGTCACCATGGTTAACAATGGAAGAACAATGATTCCAAGCATCACCCTCCTTTTAACATGTCAAGTCTGCCATTCTAACCCAATCAGCCTGACATAATGATCTCCAGCCTTGTGCTCATCAACATTCTCACCTGAGTTAACAAGACGATTACTGAAATGATCTCAGCAGGTCCTGTAATGACTGCAATGAAATGCAGTGGAAAGGTTTTTTGGGATTAAGTTAATTTTCATGGCAAAGAAGGACTATGCAATTCATCTGATCACTCATAACATTCTGGAGTATATGCAAATTGCTATTATAAAAACTTAAGCAGCAACTTTTCCAATTTCCAATATTTATGTAATTCTCAAAACGTTTGGCCACGACTGTATGTCCTTCCTTCCTTCGAAGAGAATGAAATTTGAAAATCCACACAAAAATATCTTTATTTGTATAAACCAAAAGATAAACCAAAGTCCTGTGGGTTCGGGATGACATGAGGGGGAGTAAATGATAAAAAAATTTCGCCAAACAAGCTTGCTCAGTAATCTCGCTCAAAACAGATAAAAGTTTCTCAGAGATTACTCTCCACCAGGTCAAATGTCATTTATTGACTTCCAAAATCTCTCAGTTTAAGCCTAGCCTACAGTATGTTATCAAGGATCTGTTGGGCACCCATTAAACCTTCTCTTTGCGTATGATCCACCAATCACCTTCCTCAGCCGCTTTACCAAAGCATTTAATAATACTGTATGTTACAGTCTACACACAGTAATGCTCTACTGGCCTCAAGTCTGACCTTTCTCAGATAATCCTGCCCTCCAGTCAAACTATCATCCAGAAACAGCCTGCAAATCCTCACTCAGAGACACCCAAAAACCTGCCTCTCGTCCATTCCTCATTCTTTCTGCACTACGCTTAAATCTTTTGAAGAGAAAAGGCATTGAACAGACTCTACATCATTATGAAATTCCTCTGCCAGCAGCATGTTCTCTGTTTTCGAATAGCAACCAACAGCTCCTCTTTGGACACTGGAGTGCTCAGTGAGTCTGTCTACTGAGCATTGTTTTGTATCTGTTGTGTAGATTTGTAGATGTGCGGAAGGATTTCTGGAGGTTTAATAGTATTCAGTTGTGCTTAAAGTAAAGTAGTGTTTCTACTCAGGGAGCATGTTAAACAGTAATTTGCCAAAGTTTTTCTCCATGCCATAGCCATGGAGAAGGGGTTCTGAAGAAATGGCTGCCTCGTTGTTTTATGCTTCTCTTATGAAAAACATAGCTATACGTTAATGCAGACCAATAATTAATTGACTATTTCAATGTTTTAATGCAGCATTCATGACAAAATCCTTTGTTGAAATGAAGCTTCTGCTAAAATACTTTCATGTTTTGTGTTGCGCTCTGCTCTCTCAGCGGGAAGCTTGTCCACTCTTTAGCTCAATGTAGGTCGCCGGGTTTGGAAATTCCTTGTGCAGCCTGACAAGTTCACTGGCAGTCTTTCACGAGACGGCCAATTTATCCAACAACCCAGAGCACGTCTTCATATGAATAAAACATCTGTCTGCACTGTGAGGCCGAAGACAGACATAGGAACGAGCAGAACAAGTAAGACAAACAGACGTGTCAACATGAAGCCCTGACATGATTTGCCAGTTTTGTTAGTTTGTTTTCCAGGCTTCCCCAGCAGTGGCACTCGTTCCTCAGAACAGATTGTACTTGACACAGTGAATCCAGACTTTACAGGTAGCGAAAAGCATAATTACAAAATTGACTGTTTTAACAGGCACAACAAATTGTTCACCAGCATGATTTGAGAAAGATCCAAAAAGCATCTTGTGCTTCAGTGGAAGTTTATACAAAGAGTCAAATAATCAAAGTCACTCATTTACTGATCTGGGGTGTGTTTCCTGTACGATGCATCGTTGTGGAAACTAACTAGCCAGTCATGAACACGGTCACATCTCCACCGTTTGAACCACATTAGTTCAACAATTTAGGGCCGTTGTTAATGACATCACACACATGGTGGAGTACTAACTTCTGCTAATTAATTGATTAGAGATTTCTGAGATGCTGCTGTATTAACACCTGATGACTAATTTACTATGTTTTGTTCCCTGTCATTCATCGCGGGTTTCCTCATACGTAATATGTAAGGTTCCCTTTTAGGCATTCCACACTCTTAAAAAAACTGCACTTATTGAGGACGTGCTAAAATATATTGATATATATTTAAATAGAATGTAAGATATAGATTATATTGCATGTTAGCTTGCTTATTGTGCCTAAGATCATAATTTATTTGAGTCCATATACTGTACAGTATCTTACTAACAATAAACTATGCTTTTAAGCACAGGTCGAGAGCTGTAGTTCCTACCACATTTGCAATGCTGTTTGTAGATGTTCGTTTGAACCCTGGTTTCGGGAAACTCAGAATCTTTGTACTTTTGTTGATAACGTTAGTTGACTAACCATGCTTTGGGAAACACACCCTTGATTGGTGACCTTGAAACAGAGCAAAACATGTTGTCATAATATTAATTAGTTTATAATTATAATAGTTATTAGTTTATAATATTTAATTAAGTTTAAAAAAAAAAAAAATTAGTTAAAGTTTCAAGTAAATTTGTTGGTCTTTTTTTTTTTTAGTTATTTAACGTGTTACCTAAAGGTCCCGTTCTACATGATCCCATGTTTTAAACTTTAGTTAGTGTGTAATGTTGTTGTAAGAGTATAAATAATATCTGTAAAATTCTAAAACTCAAAGTTCAATGCCAAGCGAGATATTTTATTTAACAGAATTCGCCTACAACGAACGACCAGTTTGGACTACATTCCTCTAGTTCCTGCAGTAATAACGTCACTTAAACCATTTTTGACTAATCTCCGCCCACAGGAATACACAAAAAAGGGGCGTGGTCTTGTTGCGCTCGCACAGAGAAGGAATGAGAGTTGCGTTTGTAGAGTGCGTTTGTCGCCATGTCGTTATAACGTATAACGCTGTTATTTTCATCTCGGAGTCCAATCACCTTTGTTTGGGCTTCCCAGGGACACTGTACTTAGAGATCAATGGTTACAATTTATGATTAACTCGGTTCCCGAAAATTTGAATCCACATGTAAAACTATGTGCAGCACATTTAGCTGGGGACAGCTTCCTCAATCTCAATCAGTTTAATGCCGGATTCGCACAAAGATTATTCTTGAAAGATGGAGCAGTTTCCTTTTTGTCTGGAGAAGGCGTTGTTTATGGACCACAACCGGTAAGTGTATTTTATTATTTAAGTTGGTGTGTTTAACAGTTTCTGTAACTTATTACACAAAGGGCAACGCTGTTTAGCTTTGTTAACTAGATGGTAGCGCTGGGCAAAAAATCAAATGCGATTCTCATGCGCATCTGGTCAGTAAAGGCGTTCTGTGATTAGAAGTACATCTCCAGCATGTGCGTTCAGATCAGGACTGTAGTTTTCAAAACAAATCCTGCCCACTTGCTTCTCAAAACTTGTCCAAAACTAGCCCAATCGCGTTTCCAGGAGGGGAGCATGCGCTAAGCTGCTGTCAAATCACAACACAGGAACCGCTGGCACAATCAGAACTCGTTACGTGTTTCTGAAGGAGGGACTTTATAGAACAAGGAAGACATCAGACAGTGAAAACAGCGGTATACAGATGAGTGAATTGTGTGAAAAATACTGTTTTTTACTGCAGTTATATTGCACACTGTAAAAACAATCAAAGCGTCAAAAAAGTACGGAAAACTTAACTTTTAATATATTCAACATGCATTAATATATTATTTAACATAATTTATTATTAATATTAGTTTAAATTTCAGCAATTTTGTTGAGCTTTTGTCACTTTTCTTTTTTATATATATTTATTTCATTTATTACAATATGCATTAATATACTATTTTAAATAATTTATCATGAATATCAGTTTAAATTGTAATAATTTTGTTGGGCTTTTGTCATTTTTTTTGTATATTTCTTTTATATATTCAATATGCATTAATATATCAGTTGTATTAAATACAATGTATTTGATTGTAAATATTTAGCTTTATTTTATTTTAACTTCAGCTTAAACTTTATTCACTTTTTATTTCAAGTAAATTTTTTCATCTAATATTTCAATTTTATATCAGCTTTATTTCAAGTAATAAAAAAAATTATGTACCACGCTACCAATTTCTGTAGATACAAACCTTAAAACCTTGAGATATGTAAACTATAAAACAATTACGAAAAAAAACTTCTTATGAAACAGTTACTGTAAAAGTTAAAAAATGTGCTAATTATTTATTTTTCCAACAACTATTCTAAATAATAAACTCTAAAATGCCTACATATGAGAAACGTTCTAACTCTGTCATAGATTATTCATTTAACTGCTATTTTATGATGATTTATTAGGTTTGACAGACCCACAATGAAACCTGCTCTGATCCCTCTATATTACTCTTTAAAGAAACAATAGCTATTTTTTCTTATTTTAATATTAAGGTCTCTGACATCAAAAACTGACAGACTTGAGGGGAAACAGAAAGGTGCAGGCATCACATTTGTACAAGGCACGAGGTTGTTTCTTATTTGTTTGGAACAGCACATCTGTCAGAAACAAGCCGATCAAAAAGCGCCATTTAAAGAAATGCAATCAAAAATGTTTAGTTTGCCGTGACAGAGAAGCTGCCTTCATCTTCAGCTTCACAAACACAGGCTTTCTTCCACCTCGCAGGAGACAAGGAGAATGCAATCCTGCAAATGCGACAAGGCATCCATGCTTTGTGGAGATCACAATTATTGTCACCCATCTGTAAAAATATTATGTTTGTGAAGGGCTGCTACCTGTGTCTCCGGTAATAAGTTGGCTGGCAAAAAATAGAGCCAAGTGTTGGAGTGAGCCACCAGACGTGACAAAGACGAACACAAAGAAAAATGTGACTGAGACTTCTGTAACAATGAGGAGATATTTCAAAACGACTTCAGAGCATCTTCCTTCACACACTGATGCTGAAAAATATTTTCCCTTCCATCAGTCTGCATATGTGCTGCTCTCTTTCCATTGTCTTCTGAACTCTTTCTTCACGCTACCATGTTATCTTCACTAAAGCCCTCAGTGAGGGGTTGCCAGATTATCACAAAAAAGCAACCTGATCTAACAGATACAGCAACCTCAGTTATTTGAGCTTTGGAAAGGAGACTGTAAACCCAAAATAAGCCCCTTATTAAGCAGACATGGCAAAAATGTACCAGCAAAATAAATATTAGGGAACTGATATTACCGATACCCTACAAAAAAATAAAGACAAGTAAAATAGCTCAATATAAAATATTAAAATATTATTTAAATCTATATAAAAAACAATAAAATGACACTGAATTATAATAATTCAACAAAATAAATTAATTTAGTGCATTAAGTAAAAAACTGGCGAAAAAGAAGTACTCTTATTGCAGAAATAAAATATACTTAAGTGTAAAATAAATGCATGTTAACTACAGTTCAATTGAAATATTGAAATATTATAATGTACTATAGTTTTAATTTTGTTGGAATTTAGAGTGTTTTTGTTCCACACTTTAATAACAATTCTACTGAAACTTATATTTAATTTATTTCAATATAATTTTAAGTACATATTTGTTGAGATGAAGCTGCGATTTATAACACTCAACTTACATGCACATTACTCATTAACTTATATAATAATTTTACATTTGTCTCTCTTTAGAGAACACTTAAATGGCCTTATATTTCATCATTTCATTTATTTGTAGCACACTTCCTTTTCACAAGGCCTCATAAAAAAAATAAAGTAAACATACATTTAAAAGTATCTGATGCTAACAAAATTTTAATCAAATTAGCATCAACAAAACTGATTTGCAGAAACGTAAGAAAATTCGACAGCTGATACATCGGAAACTTCATAAAGCTCTCCTAACCTGGGCTAGATTTCACGCTGAGCTAATAGCAGCCAATTGTGTGGCTCTTTTGATTAAGGTCAATGCTTTTCCCAAGAGTTGCTCTGCTTAGATATATTATGACGGCTTGCTCTTGCAGTTACTTTGAGATCTTCATTCAACCTTTACCGATTCACAATTAGATCACCGCAAATGTTTATTGTGCTAATATGAATGATGTCCCATTAGCATTCCGTAATTCAAATTTGAGTAAGGGTGACTCCCTTGTTGTTTAATCAATTTAACGCACATCAGTTTCAAATATCAAGATATAATAAGATATATAAGACTAGCTATATGTTAAGCATTCAAGCATAAATGGATGTGATTTAGGTTGTCCAGTGCAATCATCAGCTGAGGAGAAAGCAGCAAACAGAATAGCAATGGAGCCTAAACTATCACAGCACACTGCACAGCGCTGATTAGGTACTGATTATCCTCATATTCCCCTCGCAATGTCTGATGACATTATGACAGGCAATTTTTACATTCAATCTACAAAAAAAGTGCATATTAATTTTAAGTCATACTCTCAATTTTCGATTCCATTACGCCGTGCCTCGTGGAGTCACATGTCCTCATAAAATAGGGTTCTCCGGTGGAAACTAACACACCATGACTGCCCCGGGTCCTGTTCGTTCACTGCTTTAACAAACACCAATCCATGTAAGAAAGTGAAGCAATTTTGGGGAACAGTAACTCTTCTATAGAATAGGAATACTGAAATAGATATATTATCCCAAGATTATGGAGTTGTGCAAGTATCTCCTGTAAAGTCCACTTTCTGATGCATGGATATAATATTACTGTACAAAAAAAAAAAAAAAAAAAAAAAAAAAGGAAAGTTACAATTATGGAAGTTCATTTCCTCCATGTAATAAAAAAATAAAAAGGGTAATTACAAAGTCTGTGGTTTTCCTGTGGAATCAGGCTACTTTTACTCTTTTGCCATGTCTTTTGTTTTTTAGTCCATGGGTTAAAACAACAAACCCGAAACTCTATTTCAAAGGAGGGGAACCCCAAACAGAGAGGAAAACCACAGAAAAAATACACACACGATTGGGCGATACTTCAATAGCAATTGTGTAGGTTTTGTATTCGCAGACCTGGCAACCCTGATTGCAATTGCATTTCTCACACAATTGAGTCTTAGTTATAAAATCACAATTGCAAGCTAAAATCGTGCAATACTGTCTTTTTTCACGATTCTGCATTCTGAGTTTACATCTCACAATTTTGAGGTAATTTCTCAAATCTGCCTTTATTTTTATTTATTTTTTGAACTGACTACATTTAGAAAGAGCCTAGACCATTTTTTCAACCAAGGGATAAAAAATGTATTGCACTTTTTTCTTCATTCTGATGTATAAACTGCAATTATGAGTGTTTTCAAGAAGAATCAGTATTGTGAGATATAAACTCAAGATTACAAGAAAAAAATCTAAATGTAAAAACCTTTTTATTTTTTTATCCCGTGATAGTAACCAGCTTCAATATAACATGGCCAATGTTGTTTCTAAACATCTGTAAATGACAGCTTTTCAGGAAGGATCTGGAATCCCACACAATTACACTGTGTACAAAGACATCTTAATTTCCCTACATATCTTATCTTTTCTTAAACAGGCAGGGCTGCTCATAATAAGACATATGAACGGAGTGGAGATAACCTCTTCCTCTTGCCTTTTCCATCTAATCATAGTTAGCCACGCCGCCGCGAGGAACATGTGCCGGAGACGTGCCTCTCGTTCACCAATCTTCCCTCCAGCAATTACTGTTCTGACATCTCCACAAATGGCCCTGTAATTACGACACTCATATTTATCCACCGAGCCTGCGGTCTGAATGTGGATCACAGCCTCATGTAAAACAAGCCCATAATAACATATGTGATGGTTAATAAACTGTTAGCATTCAGAGTTGTAAGTGTATGTCATTTCCTCATCTTCATTCCATAGTGTGGCAAAGAACACAAGCAATGATTTCATTAAAGAAAAAATAAAAATTTTGTCATCATTTACCAACTCTTCCTGGCATGCCAATGCTCAAAACACTCTGTATGTATGTGTGTGTGTGTGTGTGTGTGTGTGTGTGTGTGTGTATCACATACTGTATATCTTCTGAAACCATACCCTTGTGGGAAAATGAATTTCATGATTGTTTCTTAACACACTTAAGTACTTTAAAAAATGCACTTTGTCATAATGTACATTTTAAATCATTGTTTCAATAATCTTTTGTTGTCTCTTAAAGAAGAACACATTTTGATGTGTTGACTAACATACTAAAGCACTTGATTAAAATACTTTATCATTATCATTCAAACTGTGGTTTATTAGATTTAAAGTTAATATAGTTTAAATATACTAAAATGCAACTTTGTCATTAGCAAAGTGTAATAACAAAAATATTTTAACACTAAAGATCAGGTAATTGCATTTAATATAAATTTAAACTATAATACATTTTACTGTAAGTGCCTGAGATCATTAGTATATTCTTTTAAAGTATATTGTTTCCGTAATAAGTATGCTAAAGTGTACTGTTTTTTCACAACTTTTTGTAAGGAGCAGACTATTAACATTTCAATCTCATTTTTGTGATTTTAACACGCAAATATCGATTATGACATACATCACTTGTGTCAAACCAAATGTAAATGAAATTTGAGAGAAGATTCTCAGTGAATAACATTACATTTTGGTCCATACAATTGTATGGTTTAAATAGATTTCAAAGAAAGCGCAATTGACTACTTTTAATACACTTTTATGATACTTTATTTTTTCATTGTGTGACCTTTAAGCCATTTACTGGTGTTAACCATACATTTTCACCATTCAGTTTCATTATATGGAAAAGAGCAGCATCAACATTCTACTCAACATCTCCTTTAGTCTTCCACAGAAGAAAGAAAATCATACAGGTTTGGAATGGCATGAGAGTTGGTAAATGATTGAAGAGAGATTTTTAGGTGAACTATGCCTTTAAATTTCACTACTGAATGATCTGAAAACAATTTGCAGTACTTTGTCTCCTTAGTTCTCTTCCCCATGTTGATTAAATAAATTAGGGTGAGGTTTGTGGCATTGATCCTGAACCTCAATTCAGGTAGTTATCGAGTCTGTTGAGTGCTCACTACCCAGAATCCCTGATTTTGATGAACATGGATGGGTCTGTCTCCGCTGATGAGGGACTAAGTCTGTTCTCGGCACAAACACACTCTTAAAAGCACCTTTGGTGATTGGCTCCCCTGATGAGACAGACGATAAGAGTCTTAAAGGAAACCAGACCCAGGTCTTCCTGGCCCATTCCCAATCTGATGAGAAAAAACAGTCACTAACTCCACTATGTGGGGAATAACATATAGAAGATATTTTCTGTTTTTGCGTGTTTTAATCAATCCAGACTAATTCAAAATGTCCAATGAGCGGCACTAAAAGTGTGTTCAGTTTTATCAGAAACTGATGAACTTGAATCTGGCAATGACAAATGAAATGTAAGGTGATTAGCGCTAAAAGAATAACACAAGTTTGTATTCGAAAATAACACCTTACTCTTAAACCTAATCAATAGTGTCAACAAAAGCAAACATGAGATGAAACCGTATTTGCTGAGGCGACCATGGCATTTTAGCTTGCTTATGTCATGACTCGCGTTTCACGGGACTTACAGTATATCCTGAGTGCTGTGGATTGCAAGCAATTCTGTACCCAAGTTTACTATATCAAAAACTATGTCATGTTATGTGGTGCAAACATCACAATGTATTAGTTTACAAATCATGCACTACTGTAAAAGTTTATTGAGGTCATAAAATAGTATTGTGCAAGGAAGCATGCAAAAACATAAGTCTTTATTGATCGATGATCTGCCTCTGTAATCATAATTTGTGTGAAAATGAATAGAAGTTAGATGTTTTACAGCCATTTGTGGTCATTGAAACTGCAGTGAATGGTATGTATAAAGGCTGTGAATCTTTGGGTAGGCAGCGATTAAATTCAATTCATGATTCATAGGTTTTCGATTCGATTCAAGAACGATTTTTGCGAATTTAGAACGATTCGATTCGATTCGATTCACAATTAAATTTGATTCGATTCGATTCGATTATAACGGTTCGATTCTGCACTCTTTAAGTGCATTCACAGGATTATTTAAATGCTTCCCATAAATTTAAATGCTAAGTCAACGGGCAAATTACAGTAGCCTTTATGGTTAGAGAACCATAGGTAAAAAAACATTTTGTCCATTGTTAAATGCTAGTTTAATGATGCGACATGGCATACATAAAAATGTGTGTAAGCCACGATTTAAAAAATTAGCTTTAAGAGTATTATGTATAGGCTAACATTTTGTCAAACCAAGGGCATAGCCATAATTTCAGAAGTGACAGAAATGTCAAATATTAAGTCATTTTATGTATGTAGCCTATTTATTATCATAAATATTATAATTTTTTTTTACTATATACTACATTTAATTAGCTATTATTTCAATTTTCTGCACAGAATAAGGTAGAAAATATACTTTATAGTTTATGTACTGTAATAAATTATGTCAATTGGCACTGCATCATTCATAAATTTTATTTATTTTTTTATTTTTTTATTTTTTCTTAACATTTCATCAGTTCATTCTGCTTTTATTCAGTTTAGCTGCAGATAAAGCCTGGCATGTCTGTGAGAGCGAAATCACTTCTCTTTCAGTGTGAAAACTTCTTTATGTAATTTTCAGAAAATAAAATGCTATAGTAGCTATTTAACTTCTACTTTCCATCAGCGAATGATGATTCTGAGAGAAAACACGCCAGATGTCTTTTTGCTAAAGCAACAAACTCTACTTTCATGCATCTGATTCTCAGATAAACCTTGCGCTCTTATTTCAAGGTCATTGTTCATGGTGTGGTTATTTAAACAGTTTCCTTCGTACATTCGGTTCATCCGCATTGTTAAAACACATTTATCATTCAATGGAACTGTACATATGATTTAGACACTGACATTTCTCCCCCGTCCATGAAATAAATACGCAGCTTTCGACTGCTCAGGTAACGCCGTCGGTAAGATGAAGAGAGCCATTGACAAACTACAGAAAAGTAAAGCTACTTCACTTTAGTATTACTGGCCACGAGTTCTGAGGCGAGATCACACGTCATCAGCTGCGTCAGAGACGAACAGAGCGTGAACACAACCCTGTGACAGTCTCGAGCAGTAATACTGGAGCGCGTGGAAGATAGATGCGAGGCACAATTCACAAACACTGTTCAAGGTCTACATTCATTCGTGCTTGTAGTAATTTAATGTGTATATATTTTGAAAGCATTGAATCGCTACAGAAATCGCGATTCATCCGATTCTTCAAATCGATTATTGTCTGAGATCGGCGATTCACGATTCAAAAATCATATTTCAAGATCGATGCATATGAATCGTCAGGGTTTGTAATCAATGCATCGAGAAAACGAAGAAAGCCTTATAAAAGAGAAAGTAGTAGAGCTGCAGAATAACATGAGCAGTGTTGGCGAAAGTTACTTTTAAATATAATGCATTACAATATTGCGTTACTCCCTAAAAAAGTTACTTATTGTGTTACTTAATAACTTTTTATGGAAAGCAATACTTTCAAATTACTTTTTCTCATCTGGACTGGAAATGCTTTTATTTATATATATATATATTTGTAGTGGGCATAGATTAATTTTTTGGTCCCACTTTATATTAGGTGGCATTAACTACTATGTACTTACTTAAAAAAATAAGTACAATGTACTTATTGTGTTCATATTGTATTGTAAAACACTTTTGCTGCTATTGAGGTGGGATACGGGTGAGGTTAGGAAGAGGGTTGGAGGTATGGGTAAGTTTAAGGGTGGGTTAAGGTGTAAGGTATGGGTCAACAGTGTAATTATAAATGTAATTACAGAAATTAAATACAGATGTAATTACATGTAGTTTTTTTTTAAATATAAGTACAATGTAAAAACATTTATGTACACAATAAGTACATTGTACTAAATTATTAATTAAAATGTAAGTACATAGTAGTTAAGGCCACTTAATATAAAGTGGGTCCAATTTTTTTAATCCAGATTAATCTCACTGTAATCTTGGAATTAATCTAGATTAAAATGGCTCATTTGAATTCTGCCGAAGGCATTCAGAATATGTGTGCTACCCAAATAAAATAATGACTAAAAGTATTTTTCAAGACAGGTGGTGCATTAGACCAGGGGCTCATCTCCTGTTTCCAAAATGCATCACAAAGTGCTTGAGAAAGCTGTAAACTAATTCCACATTGCACAAGGTGCAAACAACCTTACGCCTGTTTCACACATACTCCATCTGCAGTACGTATGCATTGCATATTTTTTTACGCAGCCATGTTAACGAATTCCAGCGTTCACGTGGTTGCGGTCCGTCAGTGTGTTCCAGGAGCGGTGCGTCTACTGCAGTGCAGCAGTCGTTTACGTACCGAGTAGCGGACTGCAAATGCGTCCTTTGTGGAAGCACAATGAGTGCACAATGAGTGCACTTCTGCACCACATACGTAATGCACACGGACTGCATACGCACTGCAGACGGAGTAAGTGTGAAACAAGCGTGCGTCTTGTCGAGGTTTCCATTGGGAAGCTTCTTAAAAAAGAACATTTCCCTGAAGCAAACCCGGCGGCTTCAGCTGCATCCATGTTAGCACGTCAAGTTTGATCTGGTAATTTCACAGTAGGCATACACACAGGTTTATATATATATATAAATACACACACACACACACAAAAAGTTACATGGATGGCAATTGTAAAAGTCCTTTTACACCAAAAGTGACCAAAGTGACATAAATTCATATCTGTAAAGCAGAATGCTTGTTTGAAATTACTTTTGAGTTACTTGTTTTTAAATGTACCTAAGGGTTAATAAACAATGACCGAATATTCATTTTTGGGTGAAACACTCTGCAGCTATTACATTTAATTTGTTCCTAACTAGTAAATGAAACCTGCCCTGAGAAAAACATCAGTCTAACCTCATCTGAAAAGTGACATCTTGGCACCAATTTCATTTTGTTAGAGAATCAAAGTCCCTCATAGTATGAATGAGAATTACTAAACCCACTTTTTGCAGCGAAGGCTTAGGCATTTACATATCTTAGTGAATATATTTCCGACTCTTGGTTTCACATAATGACTTGCATCCTTAGAGAGTTCCCTGCACTGTCAAAGTGGCTTGTCTATTGGTTATGTACATCACCCTGGAGATGCAATCCATCTACACTGATTTTCATTTAACTGGATTTCTCGTTATGTTGCAAGACAGTTCTATTTTAGCAGGGCTTAAAGATTAGAAATCAAGGATCAGAATTAGCTGCTGGCAACTTTTGGCTCAAACCTCAAAAAGCAGAGATGCCATCAAACAACTTCCTAATGGAATAGGGCAAGAAGGCAGGGAACCACCAAATCCATACAATTAGATATCAAAGGATGTTTGTGTCTAGAGGGGTTACTTGCTCTCATCTTATTCCTATTATTATTGGAAATATTTACAGTATTGTGATTTTGAAAAAAGTATCTTATGCTCACCAAGGCTGCATTTATTTCATCAAAAAGCAGTAAAAATAGTAATATTGTGAAATACAATTATTATTTTATATTGCAATATATTGTAAAATGTAATTTATTCCTGTGATTAAAGCTGTTTTTTCAGCATCATTACTCCAGTCTTCAGTGTCGCATGACTCTTCAAAAATCTTGCTGGTTTGCTGCTCAAAAAACATTTCTTGTTATTATCAATGTTGAAACCAATTTTTGCTGCTTTATTTTTTTTGTGGAATCACTACCATTTAAAGGTTTGTGGCAAGTAAAAATCATTAAAATATTAATATTTTTCCAGCTAGGGTGCATAAACTGATCAAAAGTGACAGTAAACCGAAGATTTCGATTTAATCTAAATGCTAAAAGAAAATCACAATTTCGACATAAACTATTAATTTTGATAATAATAAGAATCATTACTAATAATTAAGCACCAATAATAATGATAATTAATGATAATTATTAAGCTGCAAATCAGCATATTAGAATGATTTCTGCAGGAATATGTGACACTGAAGACTAGAGTAATGGTGCTGAAAATTCAGCCTTGATCACAGGAATAAGTTAGATATTAAAATATATTTAAATTAGAAAACAGTTGCCATTATTTTTAATCAAATACATGGCCTTAAATAAATAATATGGCCTTTGTGAGCATAAGAGACTTCAAACACATTAAAAAAAAAAACTATTCCAAATATTTGACAGGTAGCGTAGGCTACATATATATATATACATATATTTATAAAAATAAGCCTTTGTGATATTTCTTTCAGAGTTTTAGGGGAACACAAAATGAGTTCTGTTTTTAGGTTTGAGGACTTTATAATCCTCTTTCTGTAGTGGCGTCTGGCACTTCACAGTATGTTGTGAGTTTGAGTCTGTGCCACTTCATCGGAGGAGAGCTGATGTCTGGGGAAGAAAGTGACTGTTGACTTGATGTGCATGTCTGCCACTGTTTCCTGGCGGTGGCTCTCAGTATATTTTGCATCATAGTTAAAGTTATTTTCAAGTGGCTGTGTGCTGCGAGTTTTTCTTTACAGCAGTTTCAGCATCCTGTCACTTTGGCTCTGACTCCAACTCAGCTGACTGCACTTGTTAAAAACAAGCCATCCACACAAACTTTCTCTCGTTCTTGGATCATGGTGCCAAAAAACAAAGGATTGACTGACAGTGTAATCCAAGACTGTAGCACAAAGGCTTGTTTCATTTGAGCTGAAGTCAGATCTGTGGCTCTTCCACATCTATGATTGCAGCTGATTCTTATTTAGATCCGATTTTTCCTGCATGATTTCAAATGTGATTCGTTTCAATGATTACATTTGTGGGGCTTCATGAGGTGTGACAATATTTGAAGAATAATGTACCAAAAAAAATGAATCACCCACATCTCATTCCGAATCCATATGCTGGTATATTTTCCATAGAATACAAAAAGTGAAATTATGAAAAAAAATTATAGCATGCACTAAATCCATATATTCTCTCTAAAGTGAAAGTTTATATCAGGCTGCATCTTCTAGCTCAAAATAATCCCTGTTCACACAGATCTATGAAAAATACTTCAAAAAGTGTATTATTAGCTGAAAACGGTGTCATGTAAACAACCCCAAGTGAAACACTTCACTGTATAATTTACAGCTTTTGTAGAGATATAAGTTAATATGTAAGCAAAATGCACTATTAGGGCTGCACGACAATGGTTAAACTGGTTGGTTAAACTTTAAACTTATTTTGTCTTCAAAGTAAAAACAACAGCATAAGGATTTGAAAAGGCATAAAGACGTGTAAATAATTTTCTTTTGTTGTTTTTTGTTTTTTTGGTCAGGTGCAGGCTGTCAATGCCGGTTAAAAGGGGAACATATGCAACAATTTTGATCTTGAAGATCTGAATTTATTGCATGTTATACAAACAATTCTAAGCTCTTTAGCAATCATTTTAATAAACAACGTTGCAAATAAGATTCAATTTGTCCAAGTTGCAAATGCATCAGACAAAAACTGATCAAACGCAAACGAGATGGATGTGGAAATGACCATATTCAAGCCCCACTGTATGAATCCCATCAATGCTTACACTCATTTTTGAATAGCTAATGCTGGTTATAACATTGTGGTGGCAAACACCCAGTCTGAAGGCTGTTTTCAAATTACTCACTGCTGAGCTTGAATCCAGAGAGGAGGGAGAATCCCAAAAAATATCAGCACATGCTCGGAAATGAGCCGCGCTCTGGAGAGGGACAACTCTTTTCTCACCTTATTAATTTACATCATTCCAGTTTAAGTAATTAAAACATCAGTGTGCACCACAGATTTCTTTTTTTTTCCCCACTCTGTTCTCCACGCATGCTTTGGTCTCCAAAGCATCAGCACATAACAAGCCAATTTCCCTACATCAGCTTATATTCCCATCTGATTCTGTCGCAGTGCTGTTGGGAGCCGGAACAAGGTCTCAGTACACAGGAATCTAAATAACGTTGTGAAGCTTGGCGCAAACCTCATTTATAAACCAACACCTTTGCTGAATTTGATTACTTTTTTCTTTGTTTGTTTGTTTGCTTTGTTTTTTTGACTTGGTTTTTCCCATTGCAAAAAGAAAATAAAGTCCGATTACACTGTATTCAGCACAAACTGTGCTACGATAATATGTGAGCAGCATGAATGTACTTGTTTGTGTTTTTGAGAAAACAGCGTTTATGCATAGTTATAGTCAAAAATAAGGCCATGAAACACATACAGAACACTTGTCCACAAGACTTTTGAGAACTGGATGTGGTAGACTAGAGTTATTGCTACAAAATGATGTGAAAATCATCCTGCCCACTCATTCACAGAAAACAATATATTAATTTCAATTCTGTAAGACATGTTTTGTGAGGGAGTGACAATGGCCATGAATATTTAAGTACACTTTCAAAAAATGCACTTTGTCATAATGTCAAATTAAAAGTTTTACTATAAAGTACATTTTATATAATTGTGTTTTGTCACGCTTTTAAGAAGTGCTCTTATTTTGATGTGTTGACTAAAACATACTAAAGCACATTTGAACTGTAGCCTGCAATTCAGTATTACATTTAAAGTTCAGATTTCAAGTTTGCTAAATTGCAACTTCATTATACACGTGTAAATACAAATGTATTTCAATACATGGCATACAAGTTTCAGAAATGAAATGACATTAAAGTATATTTTAATTTCCCATAACTGCATGGCAGTACATTCAGCAGTACCATTTAACCATATTTCACAGACAACAGAAATAATTCTGAAATTACATATAAAGATGTACATGAGTCCTATTTAAGTCTGTCAAAAAAGCCCTCTAAAGTTAATCTAATTGCATTTAATAAACATTTCAATTATAACACATTTTAATGTAATTGCAACTAACATGCAGTTCTCCTAAAACTTCAAGCTTAAGTATGTTCTTTTAAAGTGCAGTATATTATTTCTGCAGTGCTCTTTTTCAAAGGGGTCATTGGTGCACATCATTCCAAAAGCCTCAAATTTCAACTTTGCAAAATGCAATACATTTTTTCTTGTTCCTCTCAAATACCTTATGTTAGATTACAGAAATAAAAATAATTTTACCTTGAAAATGTCACAAAAATCTACCTCCATATCTCTATAGCTTCATGCACAGCAACTTAAGTAGCCTATAAGGTGCCAAGGGCAATCATACACAATGTCACTGCAGCCATTTGTCAGCACAAGAGTGCTAGAAGTCGCCAACGGGAACTTGGGAACATCTGGGGATGCCCTTGGTACCGGGTGGCCAGCCGGCAGGGAGACGCCGCAGGATGTGAGTGACAGATGTATGTGCTTTCGTGGCCAGTCTAAGGGACAGAGCTGAATCATTAATCAGACAGACACACCTCCATAGACTAATATGGCAGGAGGTGTGGGAAAAAGAGCCCTTCACTGGGGGTTGACCTTTCATCCTTGACCCTGACAGCCTTCACAGCCTTGTCTTTGCAATTAACATCCCCACGGTATTTAAGTGTAAAAAAATGTAAAGTATTGGATGTAGAAACACCATACCCTTTCCCAATTTCATTTATCATGAAAGAAAAATTATTAGTATATTTAGAAATATTATTGAACTATGTTAGTACAAAAATGTATTCAAGTTATAAATGCTAATAGTAAAAGAAAATTAAATTACATTTAAATAAAAAGGATTTTAGTACGTTTTACAAGAAAATACTTTCATTCTTTCTGAATAAAAATTTCACATATAATTCAATGTGTTACTTGTCATTTATTTGTATTCATTTGCTAAATATATTACCATTCTCTGAGTGAAACTATTTTCAGTAAATCCTACACCTTTTTCCAGTGTGAATCAAACTAGTATAACTATAAAAATGACTTAAAAAAAAAGTATTGACTAAACATTTACTATTTTATTTGTAATTTTATTTATATTTCAAAACTTCACACACATACGGTGCATTGCTCAAATAATTCATACTGCATAAATTGTAACCTAGTATCCATCAGGGTTATAATTATTAACTAAACCTTAAAAAACATTTTGCATTCATTTAAATAAAATAAAAATTGAAATAAAAGAAAAGAAAAATTAAACTTATTTTATTTCAGCTAGTTGCAAAGGCATTTAGTTTAACTCAAAGTACTAAAATAACTAAAAATAAAAATAAATAAATAAAAACCTATAGACATATTAAATATTAAATAAATAAAAATTATTTATAGAAAAAAACTTTAAATAAAATATGAACATAAAATATAAAAAATAAATCAGTTTATTTGATGACCCTAAATTAACATACGAGCCCATTTACACCAGACCTAGTTTTAATTTGTGCAAACCGCACCTTTGTCATTAGTGACATAGCATTTAAGGCCTAAAAACAATTAAATACAAAGGCTTACATTTGCAGAGTCCTGCTCCAGCCAACCAACTTCCATTTAGATAAATCAGAATGCTTAGCTTTTTCCAGGTATTATAAATCTCATAGGATAGAGCTAAAAAAAAGATGAGGAAACTCGGGCAAAATATGCATGATGATTTTAAATTACATATATCTGGGGAGTTCTGCACCAACCAAGCAACTTCCATTTAAATGAATGGAAACGCTTTCTACAGGTATTGTAAAACTCATTGAATAGAATAATGGCAGATGCTGTAAGGAAGGAAATAGATGAGTAAACTAGGGCAAAATTCATATTTGTTTTCAAAGAAAGAGAAAAATTAGCAAATACAACGTCCACATTTAGGTTTAAAAAAGCCTCAACCAGAAGAACAAATCTTCACAACTCTTGGGCAACATTTTTGGGAGCTATTTTTGTTATGTAACACTAGCATTCCAGAACATTTATGAATGATGTACAGTATATCAGCTGAACCAAAGAGAAACATGAGCCATTCAAACACTATAACTTGAGTTGCTTTCTTTTAATGTCATGTGCTGTCGGGTGCTGTTGGTGGTGATGTCTAAACAACAGTGACTATAAGTGCTGACAAAAACAATTCTGTCCTTTCCCTGTGGACTGCAGACAGGCTGAATATGATAAGAGTGGCCATAAAAACCAACAGCCGGTAGAAATTGTCCATTACCCTTAAGGACGCCACGTGTGGAAGCTAAATGAAAGCGCTACCTGTCACCTTGTCTTGGGTAAAAGGGGATTTAATTACCTATCAAGCGGCCCTCAAATGTCAACAGACTAAATATTTTTCATAAATGTGCAAGTATTTGACTTTTCACTTCCCAAGGGGTGGAAAATCAATTTCAATCAAAATTCCCCATAACCCCTTTTCTATATCTATATTCCTGCACAATGCGCCGAACATCATCAAAGGTAATAAATATTGCTGTCGGCCTGAGAAATGAAAAATAATTGAAGTTGCTTAGTGAGGCAGTTTTAAGTGGAGGGGTTGGGTTCACACTATATAGGGTTGTCAGTTGCACTAATGAGTTTGTCTTATAACTGAGAAGTATGCGCATGTGCATGTTCAATTTATTAATGATATTGATCTGCACTGCATTGCCGCCTGACGAATAAACACAACTTCAGTTGTGGTTTTCAAACCGAACCCTATTCCATCCCTGCAGAGACCGTTAAATGCATATTCATAGAAGTTATGGCAAATTTTAATGATAATACCCTGGGATTTTGTTCCTCCTAAGGGTTTTTTCTTTGTGTACGTCTCGCTTAATTTAAGTCCTATTGCATTAGCAACCCCCTAATCTGGTGGAAGGCTAAGAGGGTTGGTTTCCAAGCAAGTTAAGGGATTTATATATTAACAGAGGGTAGAAATTTGTTTATTTCAGTCTTAATGCTAAAGGGGCTGCTTTCCTTTCAACTGCCATTACCACGCTTGGCACCGAAATCCCAACATATTAGCAAGAGTGACGGCTCCCCGTGCAATATGAGCAGAAACTCATTTGCTCCCTACATTTGAAGACTAATCTATTTATCACACTTGGGGCATGTGTTGCTAACTTGACCAAACCGCTCAATTCGAGGTGGACGTTATTCGCAGGGAAAGCTCTGTGGATATTTTTTTCTCCGTTTCCCCTCCTTCTTCTCATGATGGAAAGTCAAACATGTTTATACATGAAATGTCCCGAGAATATTTGCTCTGAAGGGTTCTGTCCACGAATCACAATAGCCTTCTTAAAGAGGAAGAAAAAGAGCGGGAAGAGAGAGCAAGTGAGAGAGGGGATGGACAAATCTGCTTACATTGGAGATTACTGAGCAGAATGAATCATGCAGAGATGAAACGTGACTGCAAAGCGAAAGTTACCGACGACTCTGTGAGAGACAGAGAAAGAGAGAGATGGCAGGACTGAAAGGCCAGATGAAATTAGTTCCATCAGGCCTTTCTGATTGGTCTTTTTACAGGGTGGGCACCGCCGGGGATCTGCTGCCTCGGGGGAGTGTCAACAGCGAGGTTGCTGACACTGAGAGCTCTCAATATCACTGACAGAATTGTTCAAGGTGTCAGTATTGATAGTGACACAGCTCCTCAAGAAAAAAAAGGGGGGTGGAAAAGGACTGAGTTTTCAAATTTTGTTGTTGCTTTTCACCTTTGCACGCTCCTTTTTAAAGTACTTCTATTGTAATTGTTTTCTTTTTCAGTGCAAAAAAATGCAAGGCTTTATGAGCAAGTGTGTGAACAGTGAGCTTCAAATAAAACGTCTATTCAGATCGTATTGCAGTGTCTGTAATAATAAAGACTGGATAGACTGCTAGGCCTGTGTCAATGCATGCAACAATGCAAAAACACCAAGCACAAGTGAAAATGTTAGCATTATGATTGTATTACATGTGCATTTGACATGAAACCTTGCATGCACAGCAAACTACATTTTAAGCTTTATGTATTACCATCAAAAACACTGAATATCTATGGGTGAGCACATGTCAATGTGTGTAGTCATTCTCAGCAGGATTTCTAGTCAGTGTGAGAAGACAGACAAAAACACTTTGTAATTGCTGGTCTACTGTCACAGTTATACATACTGAATAATTGGTGGAAGTGGATAATAATAAGAAAACAGTTTTGCTTCAGTATTTTAATTCATTTAATTCATATTTTAATTCAACCAGTT